>NW_004798378.1:83910-86525 GCF_000002075.1 Aplysia californica
CCTATACACACACTCACCATATCTTCCTTCCCAGCTCCCCCCCCCTACCACCGATACCCCTCCCCATTCCCCCGCCCGCTCACCAGTGACGCGAGCAGTGCGCGTGCTGTTAGCGTCAGGGTTTTTGTACACACACAAACAAACAAAGACACTCTGACAGACACACAGCCGCGAGCACGACACGTGTTGACCTACAGTGACCTTTGACCTTTGAGCAACGATCACATTCGGAGTAAGTGACACCACAAACCGATGCCGGGAAAAAATGCCAACAAAAGCTGAGCAAAAATAAACTGGAAGAAAACAAGCCGCCAGTAGAGAGGAGAGGAGAGGAGAGGAGGGGAGAGGAGAGGAGAGGAGAGGAGGGGAGAGGAGAGGAGGGGAGAGGACAGGAGAGGAGGGGAGAGGAGAGGGCTGACCTAGCAGCTTCCTCCAACTTCACCGGATCGGATTTATGTCGCTCATAAAACCACCATAACGTTCTTCCGTTTGCATTGTGATATCTATTAAATTTTTTCTCCAAAGATTTCAGAGTGGAGATAAAACCCGATCCGTGCAGACAGAGGGTCGGGCGGCGTGGCGACGTGGCGAGGTGGCTAGTCGCACGCCGCTAGTCAGTCCGTCCCGCGGGGTCTCCAGTTCAAAGCCACAGGAAGTGCCAAAGCCAGAAGACGACTCGCGAAAAGCCGGAGAGAGAAACCAGATCGTTTTAGTATCGGCTGCTGGCCTTGCGTCACCGACAGTCTACGGACCGGGGAACTAGATAGTTCTACTGGCGCTGGCTGGGCTTGTCTCAGTCACTCTATTAGCCCGAGGCCGGAAGTGGGTTATGGGGTGCCCATAATGCCCCGTAATGCCCCATAATGCGAGTCGCGTCTTCAATCCTTTAATTTCTCTCTGTCGCCAGTCGGTCGCTTTTTGGTTGTTGTTTGGAAATATTTTTTTCTCCTTTTTTTCTTGGTATGTTTTATTTGTCGGGGTGTGTGTGTGTGGGGGGGGGGGGAGGTACTGTTGCTTTCGTTGCGCTTTCCAGTTGTGACAATTCATTTTCCTGTGGACTCAACTCCTGGAGATCACTCACTCTGACCCCTGTACCAGTCATTGAGGTCATAGGTCACTGTACCAGTCATTGAGGTCACAGGTCACTGTACCAGTCATTGAGGTCACGAGTCAAGATTGACCCCCTCAGGACATAACAGTGCCACTGACTGAAGTGTCCCACATCTCAAACCCCCGGGGCGGTGCCACTGACTGAAGTGTTTTTAGGCCATTCCCAAAGGGGGGATATTAACATGTTCTTATGCACAGCAGAATTGTAAATGGGCTGATTTATCAATGTCATGCTCATAACTGTGCCGGAACAACATAGGGGGTACTGCTGCTTTTTATTTCCTAATCCTTACTATTGTCATTTTTCCTCTATATCTTTTGTATGTTTGCCACTCTCTTGTGACCCGTTATTTCCGGGGTGCCTTGATAGTCGAAGCAGACTTTGTGCTGTTGATGCTAGAGAGGTGAGCAAAGTAAGTCTGATTCCCTGTTTGGACTTCTCTGTTGACATCCACCCCTTGGCGCTCATATGACCTTTTGCAGGTGCGAGCGCCGTAAAACCTCTACTAAAACGTAAGGGCTGGTGGGACACCTAGATATCGTGTTTTTGGGTCAAATTATGCCAATTGAGGTAATTACATGTTAAAGTACCCGGACATTTCCTGAACAATTTCCAGAAACGTATGATTATAAGCCTTGCTACTCCCTAATGTTGTGTGTGTGTGTGTTGGGGGGGTTCAGGTTTTTCTCGGAAAGCACATGTTTGTTTTCCAGCCTTTTCTTACCTTTATCAACTGTTTTCTCACAATTCTATTTTTCTCACTTTATCCCATTTTATGCTTTGTTTCTTGTTCAATTTCAATGTAACTTTCACAGGATACCACCAACACCTACTTCTCAATTTTGGCTTTCTGAAATTTTGATTAATGGAGTAGTTTTTGATTTATGGGCGCAGAGAGCATGAATTTTCCTTCTTTTTTTCCACTTTTTTGTTTGCAACTCCCCAATTGTAAGTGTCATCAAATAAAACTAAAGCATATAAAAAATTCAACAAGCCAAATGTAAGAGCTAGATTAGATCTATGTGTTTACTGTTGCCCCGCCAAATTAGAAGTGAATCAGTTTATAAATAAGGGAATGAAATGGGATTGAAAAAGGTGTACAAAATCCAATATGGCCGCCGTTTCCGCAGCAGCTGATTCTCAATAATATACTTTTTGAACTATTGATTTCAAATCCCCTATCCCTACAGCACACGATGTCCCACAGCAAATATGGGCACTCTGGGCCTTGTCACAGCCAAAATAGAGCTCAGGTGGCCCACCAGCCCTAGATTGCTGAGTACGTGCCCTACTCTGTAATTGGCCGTCAATGTCCACCCAAAGGCAAATGCTCTTGTCTTGTTTTATCCGGTTTGTTGTCTTTGTTCTTGTTGGTTTTCAATTCTCTGTCATTTGTTTTCTTTTCTTTGTTTGTTTCTTTGTTGTTGTTTTGTGTTTTTTTTTGGGGGGGGGTGTCGAGGAGTGGTAGTGATTATTATTATTTTTATAATAATTGTTATTGTTA
>NW_004798378.1:86625-89680 GCF_000002075.1 Aplysia californica
GTCCCACACAAACGATTGTCCCACACAAACGATTGTCCCACACAAACGATTGTCCCACACAAACGATTGTCCCACACAAACTGTCCCCACTGCACTGAAGACTGCCATGTTGGAGCACGCCCGCCATGTTGGTCTCTACTCAGATTAGTCTTAGCAAATGTGATGCAGCGTGGAGGAATCAGGCTCTCGTCAATGTTGAGGCATGCAGAGTTATTCATATTATCCTAAAGCTTGTTCTCTTGTCTTTATTTGGATGAATGAAATATCCATTTGTCTTGAATACAAGTCGAGATATTTGCAAATAAAGGAGGTGGGGGTCACCTGTTTTCAGAGGTAAAAGTAGTGACAAAATGGCGGCCAAAGATTAGTTATTTCCTTATATTAAGAGTCCGCGTGGTAACTGAAAATTTACATTTTTGTGAATTTAATCAACGTTTTCAGAAAAGCACACACAGAAATGAGTTCTTTAATGGGCATGAAAGGTGTGGAACCCCAAAAAAAAAATTTGATAAAAATTCACAAACCTGAGGAAAAGTCTCTTCACTTTGATTATTTTGACGAGAGCCTGATTCCACCATGCTGCCTCACATATTTGTTCACGTCACTTGCGACATAAATTGGTCATATAAGTACCGGCATTAGAGGTGTTTCAAGAGAGTAACAACCCCCCCGGGCAGTGCCACTGACTGAAGTGTCTTTAGGCCATTCCCAAAGGGGGGACATTAACATGTTCTTATGCACAGTAGAATTGTAAATGGGCTGATTCATCGATGTCACGCTCATAACTCTGCCTGATCTACAACAGGGAACTGCTGCTTTTTCTTTCCTCATCCTTACTATCGTTATTTTCCTCTACTTCTTTTGCATGTTTGTCACTTTCTTGTGACCCGATATTTCTGGGGTGCCTTGATAGTGGAAGCAGACTTTGTGCTGTTGAGGCTAGAGAGGTGAGCAGAGTAAGTCTGATTCCCTGTAAGGACTTCCCTGTTGACATCCACCCCTAGTTGCTCATATGACCTTATGCAGTTGCGAGCGCCGTAAAACCTCTACTAAAACTATAAAAAGAGAGTAACATACAAAGAAAAGAAGGAGGAGAAACGAAAACGATAAATGTTGGATAGAAAAGGAGAATCAAACCACAGCAGAGCACCCCCCAACCACCTGCGGTTTTTACCAAAGATCGTAGATAACAAGATGGTTCACTCAGCCAAAAAGTGTTTGCGGAAGTCCGCGTATTGGTTCAGATGGCGCTGCTGTCTTTGTATTAAAGCCCTCTTTTGTTTCTCCAAAAGAAAAATAGGAACAGCACAGATTGATAGTACCACTTTTATTGTTTTTCGCACAAGTAGGGTAGCTCTGATCGCAAAGTCCGCACTTTTTCGAAGAGGTCGCCACCGAAACTGGCTCAAAGATAGGAGTGAACTATCTTGTTGTACACGATCTTTGTTTCTACTCACCACTTTGATGTGTTTGGTGGGCACGAGAAGAGATCCGACTCCCATCCTACAGAACTTCCCTCGGAAGGCCACGGGGTTATCCCGGAGCTCGCTGTCTGCCTCGTCCATCTGCTCCAGCCTCTGGAAGGAATACATGAGCGTGTCTACGATGTTGGAGAAGTGGTGCTTCTTTTGACCGCTTCCCGCGGATGTCGCGGGTAAACGTCTGCCGGATACAGAATCTGTCGAGACGTCGTCAGTTGGACTTCCGGTATTGCGGTCAACGGTTTCTTGTGGATCCCCGGACGTCTGTTGGACTTTGGCAGAAACCTGTCCGCTGTGGTTGCCGTGTCGCTGTGTCGGTTTGTCCAGTGACGTAGTGGGCACCCCCTGGTGTCTGTCGTCATGTTGGTAAGCTACGACCTTCTCACACTCGATGTAGTCGCCGCGGAAGATGGGGTTGAGGCGCAAGATTCCAGGCACGGGTTTTCCCCACGAGTCAAACACTGGAGAGAGATCAGATTTAGTTGTTGGTAAAACGTGCCAGGACGCGTACAATTATAATGTTTAAGATAAGATAAGATAAGATAAGATAAGATAAGACACGATAAGATACGATAAGATAAGATACGATAAGATAAGATAAGATAAGATAAAATAAAATAAGATAAGATAAGATAAGATAAGATAAGATAAGATAAGATAAGACAAGATAAGACAAGATACGACAAGATAAGACAAGATAAGACAAGATAAGACCAGATAAGATAAGATAAGATAAGACAAGACAAGACAAGACAAGACAAGACAAGACAAGACAAGACAAGACAAGACAAGACAAGATAAGATAAGACAATACTTTATTATTCCAGAGGAGCATTTTTCTTGTTTGTGCTGGACCGTAAAAACACATTCAGTTATACATACACATTTAAATCACAATTATATTTCTCTCATTACATTTCAATATAAAAAGAGAAGCAAAGCTGACAAAATGTACATATCACATCAGATGCATCATTCAACCACATGTAGGAATTAATTACAAGACCTTTAGAGTTATATATAGATACATACTCGAAACAGCAATACACATTGATGCTTATTCTGACAAAAGCCTTATGCTAGATGGTAAAAAAATTGTTTTCTATCTATTTTTCTATGTTTTTAGAGGTTCATATCTGCCGCTGCGTGATCTGACAATTTGCGCGGAAAGAGGGTGGGATGGGTCGTTTATAATGCTTTGTATATGTTTTATACTTGTGGTGTTATATATTTCATCACTTTTGTAAAATCATACCCTGAGATCTTGCTGGCGTTTTTTAGATATAACATCTTAAAAAACACCGGACCCAACACAAACAAGACCCAACACAAACAAGACCCAACACAAACAAGACCCAGCCGCACTAGCTTTGTAGTTTTGCGAATTGCTTTGTGTATATTATTTTATTATGTATGTGTATGTGTTCATTTCGTAACGATGTGTAAGCGTGCGCGTGTGATAAGCAATTAGATGTGTGTGTGTGTGTGTGTGTGTGTGTGTGTGTGTGTGTGTGTGTGTGTGTGTGTGTGTGTGTGTGTGTGTGTGTGTGTGTGTGTGTGTGAATATTGTTCGT
>NW_004798378.1:89969-90492 GCF_000002075.1 Aplysia californica
CTATATTATTATTATTATTATTATTATCATAGATAACAAGAATACTGTATTGGGTAAACAACAGGGAGAAAATCACACACTGGGAAACTCACTTCTCCTACCTAAAGATAGGGAAACAGAATTGTTGGAAAAGTGGGGGATAACATTAGAACTGGGTGGTTGGAGGGTGCCACCGGTAACTCCTAGTTCTTAGATACTTTTTTTCTTTCCTTCTATTGTTTTTTATCTATCTATCTATCTATCTATCTATCTATCTATCTATCTATCTATCTATCTATCTATCTATCTATCTATTTATCTATCTATCTATCTATCTGGAGGCTCTCGTGGCTTAGAGGTTAAAGTGTTCGCCTCTCATTCAAAGATCCCAGATTCGAATCCTGGTAGCGACAGAATATTTTTCTTCTTTAAAATTGTCTCCTTTTACCTCCTTTGTGTGGTAGACATAGAGGAAGTAGATCGTACAGCAGTATACATGATACAGCTTTGTGTGGTAGACATAGAGGAGGTAGATCTTACAGCA
>NW_004798378.1:91246-94269 GCF_000002075.1 Aplysia californica
CAGATTTGTGGGGTAGACATAGAGAAAGTAGATCTTACAGCAGTATACATGATACAGATTTGTGTGGTAGACATAGAGGAAGTAGATCTTACAGCAGTATACATGATACAGATTTGTGGGGTAGACATAGAGGAAGTAGATAGCCCAAGTGCAGCTTTCCTCTCTTCAGATCTTGACTTTCTTGATTCGCTCCCAAGGAGAGACATTATCTGCGCGTTTGGAATCAAGGAAGGTGTTAAGGTGTGTCTTCCTATATTTACTGGTTAGATAGGGATATGCGCCTGGACTGGTAAAATAGCTTTAACTGATCAAATTGACGGCAATCAAGGCAAACATCTACTGCCATTGCAAACGACCAAGACAAATTTCTCCCTGCGAGCGAGATGAATAAGTTTGACTTTGTCATTGTCATTGTAGACCTAGAGAAACTTATTTTTGGAAAGCCTTAACAAACGGATGGGTGATTGGGAAAGATCAAGACAATGTTATAGTTGTTTAGACAGTATCTGAATGACTAGAGAACCGTGATTGTCGATATCTGTCGTAGGACTGGCTTTTGATGGTGGGAATATTCTTTATGGTAGGGACTTTTTCAAGTGAATTTTGCCTGGAACGACCTACTCTTCTAACGGCCTACTTTTCTAACGGTCTACTTTTCTAACGGTCTACTCATTTAACGGCTTACTTTTAAACAACCAAGGGCTTTAAGATAAGATAAATAAGATAATACTTTATTATCCCAGAAGGAAATTTTTTCTTGGCTGTACAGGACCATAAAAACACATGCAGGTATACATAACAAATTTAAGTCACATTTATTACTCTCATTACCATTCAACGTGAAGAAATGTAAGAGAAACTCAGATAGCCAGACAAACACTCACATTTGAGGGCCCACAGCTTCCCTTCCTTCAGAGCCTCCAAGGTGTCGATGACGTGGAGGAAACATTTGCCGCTCATCTGAGCCTCGTACTTGTGCACTACGTCGGAGAGCAACGTGGCAAAATGACCGACTGTCGGGAACCGGAAGGCCAAGTCCTGTAACATCCGGTTGTAACTGTGAAAAATGTCGTCTGTCGAAGGGTCGCTGGGTACGGTGATGTTGCTGGGAGCTTGTTGTTTGTCAAACCTTGGTGGATCCACAGACTCTGTTACATGTTCAGGTGATCCATGTGTTTGTTTGTTGGATTCAGCTATTGGCCTGTTTGATTCAGCTATTGGCTTGTTAGATCCAGGCGTCTCTGTGTGTGATTCCGTCAGAGGTGGTCCGTATGACCCAGTTACAGGTACCGGTGACAGAGTCCTGGGTTTGCCGGGGTGAGGCGCCACTGATTCTCTCTCTCCCTGTGGTTTTGCTGACGCTGTTTTCAAACCAGGGACGCCTGTCTTACCTACAGTCAAGGTTTTACGAGAGTCGACCTCACCGTGTTGTTTGTGTGTCTCTGAGCTGGTTCCAGCCAAGTCTCGGCCAGGCTGGAGTCGTGTGGGGGCGTGGGGCGGTGGCCGTGGATCAGACAACACACCAGATATGTCACCGCCGTGTGCTGGGGACGCCGTGTTCGAGTTGGGCGTCACTGGCTGGTAGATCACTCCGGGCTGATCACTTGGCTGGTAGATCACTCCGGGCTGGTAACTTGTTTGGCGATACACTCCCTGGTGGTCACTTGTCTGGACATTGTTTCTGTGCCTGGGAAGACCACCCGACGAGGTGTCGCTGATATGAAACCTGTACTGTCCGGCGCCTCTCACGGCGTGGCCACCTCCGATCTGTGTGGTCAGCTCAAGCGTAAGGACGAGCAGTATTTGGACGTAGCGTAAAGCCATTTGAGAAATAATTAAGTCCTTTTTGAGTCACGATACATACGGCGCATATAAATAAAACAAAACTTCTCGTACACGTTCATTCACACAGTCTGTATTGGCTTGATCAATTGTTGTTCGCTCGCTGTAGAACGAGTGGGTAAGAAAGAAAAGACAGTCCGTTTCTGAAGCACCAAAGCGCACCGTACGCCTAACCAGCCATGGCAGCCATTTGGAATGAAAAGACGTTTGTCACATACAAGGCTAATCCAGCAGACGACGTCTGTTCTCTGCACGTCACGCCGGCTTGCACTCGCTGGTCAAAAAGACCGATGGATATTTGGATACGGCTTTAACTACCATCGAGCTCGGGGTAATTATCACCGGCGATCAGCGACAAGGCTCAGTCACATCCCAACACCCTCGACTATCTCGTCGTCTGAGGGGACCATTGTAGGAAAAACCGTTTACAGTAGGGTAACAAAGTGGTCGCTGACAGTCCCCGCGATGGTACTTTGGTCATTAGCGCGCCAGAGGCGATTAATTAGGAGAAAGTAAGAGATGCACAAAGGTCCCTCCCATTATTTAGCTATTCAGTAAGGTGTGCGTACAATCGGCTGCCGGCAAGAGTCAGTGGAGCGAGGAGAAGCGGCCCAGGTAGGGTGTGTGTGAGAGCCAGGTACAACGGTAAACTTTGGACACAAACGAGGACATTTCTTGTGTCACGACACGGTGGAATCAGGCTCTCGTCAATTTTGGACATCTAGAGTTATTGATATCATCTTAAAGCTGAGTTATCTGTCTGTCTTGCTTTGGAGGGAAAAATATCCATTTATCTTGAATACAAGTCGAGATATTAGCGAATGAAGGAGGTTCGGGTCGACTGGTTTCAGAGGTAAAATTAGTGAGAAAATGGCCGCCAAAGAATAGTTATTTCATTAGCTTAAGAGTCCGTGGAAATAGAAAATTTACATTATTCGTGCCTTTAGTTAACGTTTTTCAGTGAAATCCACCCAGAAATGTTCACTTTAATTGGTATAAAGGTGTTGAGCCAAAAAAAATAAATTAGATAAAGATTAAAATATCTATGAAAAAATCCTAGTTTCTTCACTTGGATTATTTTGACGAGGGCCTGATTTCACCACGCTGCCTCACATTTCTCTGTCTCTGTGGCCTCATTCTTCTTCATCGTTCGTGCTGCCCTACATTATATATTATATATA
>NW_004798378.1:95935-99354 GCF_000002075.1 Aplysia californica
CCTGACGTCAGCTCAGTAGGTATCATACTGGACTGGAGAGCAGATGGCTCGCCCTGACGTCAGCTCAGTAGGTATCATACTGGACTGGAGAGCAGATGGCTCGTCCTGACGTCAGCTCAGTAGGTATCATACTGGACTGGAGAGCAGATGACTCGTCCTGACGTCAGCTCAGTAGGTATCATACTGGACTGGAGAGCAGATGACTCGTCCTGACGTCAGCTCAGTAGGTATCATACTGGACTGGAGAGCAGATGACTCGCCCTGACGTCAGCTCAGTAGGTATCATACTGGACTGGAGAGCAGATGGCTCGTCCTGACGTCAGCTCAGTAGGTATCATACTGGACTGGAGAGCAGATGACTCGTCCTGACGTCAGCTCAGTAGGTATCATACTGGACTGGAGAGCAGATGACTCGTCCTGACGTCAGCTCAGTAGATATCATACTGGACTGGAGAGCAGATGGCCCTGGTTCAAATCCCGAACAGGGTGCTCTCGTGGCCTACAGGTTAAGGTGCTTACCTCTCATTCAAAGGATCCTGGGTTCGAATCCGGGTAGAGACGGAAAACATTTCTTCTCTAAAACTGTCTCCTTTCCCCTTCTTTCTTTCTCTCTTGCAGTATTCGTCTCCACTTTCTGCCCCCACCCCCTCACCTCCTTTGCCCCCTCCTCTGGGCTCCTGACTCTTTCTGCAGCCTTTCTACTGCTTCTATTTGGCTCCTCCTTACTGCTGCCTTTCAGCCACACACCTGATCTTTTGGTAGGAAAGATCTACACTCAGCCTTCTCGGACAAGGGCGAAAAATATCGGAGGTCTCAAGTACAAGTTGCCCACGGTAAAGATCCATTGGTGGTCCAAAACCGATAAGAGTAGGCTTCGGCCACCACCCGGGCAAAATTCAAAATTTCCTACAAATCGAAAATGTTTGGTGTGTTCGCGCGCTCATATTATGATCTTATGCAGTTGCGAGCGCCGTAAAACACTTACACCCCCCCCCCCCCAAAAAAAGATGTTAAGGCTTTCCATCTATCTGGTCCGTTGTTATCAGTGATGAACGTTAAACTTGGAGGTCCCACCTTTTAAATAATCTTACAGTGTTGAAATCGGAGGTTCTGCCTCTTAAATAACCTAACAATGTTAAACTCGGAGGTCCCGCCTCTTAAATAATCTTACAGTGTTGAACTCGGAGGTCCCACTCCTTAGATAACAGTCCGTATTGAACTCTGAAGTTATAAACCTATTGTTTTCCCTGGGTTTTGGATATGCTTGGTTTTCTCAAAGTGTTGGAAGCACTAGATTATTTCTGAGAGAAGTAAAAACAGAGATTTGTTGATCATTCTGCGCAGAACATAGAGGAAGAAGTCTGTCGCAAGTTTAATTTATTCTCTCTTACAATTCCGTTTCAAGAAACAGCTGAGTATATCACCAACCTCCCACGGTATTGGAACAGAAGAGTCATAGCTTTGTTAAAAACTCATAGCTTTCCATTACATAACAATCTCTATCGGTGGAAATTAATCAATTCGCCCTTATGTGAGATGTGTAACTCTCATGAAATTGAAGATGAATTTCACTTTATTTTCTATTGTTCATATTTTGTCCATCAAAGGAAATTGTTAATCTCTCCCAGCCTGACTCGGCCCAGTGACAGAAATTTGCAATGTTTGACTCATGATAAGAGATATGTGCACAACCTGTACTTTTTCATTATGGAAACTTTATTGAACAAATTATGAGTGTTTTGTGTGATGTGATGTGGGCCAATGGCCTTAAACACTGAATAAACTTACTTACAGTGTTGAAATGAGAAGTCCTACCTATTAGATAAACTTACAGTGTTGAAATGAGAAGTCCTACCTATTAGATAAACTTGCAGTGTTGAAATGAGAAGTCCTACCTATTAGATAAACTTGCAGTGTTGAAATGAGAAGTCCTACCTATTAGATAAACTTGCAGTGTTGAAATGAGAAGTCCTACCTATTAGATAAACTTGCAGTGTTGAAATGAGAAGTCCTACCTATTAGATAAACTTGCAGTGTTGAAATGAGAAGTCCTACCTATTAGATAAACTTGCAGTGTTGAAATGAGAAGTCCTACCTATTAGATAAACTTGCAGTGTTGAAATGAGAAGTCCTACCTATTAGATAAACTTGCAGTGTTGAAATGAGAAGTCCTACCTATTAGATAAACTTGCAGTGTTGAAATGAGAAGTCCTACCTATTAGATAAACTTGCAGTGTTGAAATGAGAAGTCCTACCTATTAGATAAACTTGCAGTGTTGAAATGAGAAGTCCTACCTATTAGATAAACTTGCAGTGTTGAAATGAGAAGTCCTTCCTATTAGATAAACTTGCAGTGTTGAAATGAGAAGTCCTACCTATTAGATAAACTTGCAGTGTTGAAATGAGAAGTCCTTCCTATTAGATAAACTTGCAGTGTTGAAATGAGAAGTCCTACCTATTAGATAAACTTGCAGTGTTGAAAAAGGCGTAAACCCATACAACGGCCATTTATTGACCAGTGCCTGACCACTCACGATCCGTCTTGAGTTATACATCATCATATTATAGGTCAGGACTCAAGTCTGTGTCCAGGTCTCAACAAACTAACAAACACACAAACAAACAAACACACAGACAAACAAACCAATAAACAACAACAACAAACTGACGATAACTGATGAGTTTATTCAGCGTATCTGACGATAACTGATGAGTTTATTCAGCGTATCTGACGATAACTGATGAGTTTATTCAGCGTATCTGACGATAACTGGTGAGTTTATTCAGCGTATCTGACGATAACTGGTGAGTTTATTATCACAACTAGACAATAACAGTAGGGACATAGTGACTATTCTTACAACTAGACAATAACAGTAGGGACATAGTGACTATTCTTACAACTAGACAATAACAGTAGGGACATAGTGACTATTCTTACAACTAGACAATAACAGTAGGGACATAGTGACTATTCTTACAACTAGACAATAACAGTAGGGATATAGTGACTATTATCACAACTAGACAATAACAGTAGGGACATAGTGATTATTATCACAACTAGACAATAACAGTAGGGACATAGTGACTATTATCACAACTAGACAATAACAGTAGGGACATAGTGACTATTCTTACAACTAGTTAGATAATAACGGTAGGGACATTAGTGATTATTATCACAACTAGACAATAACGGTAGGGACATTAGTGACTATTATCACAACTAGACAATAACGGTAGGGACATTAGTGACTATTATCACAACTAGAACTGAAGGAACATAGTGACTACTCCCACAACAGCCCTGTGCAGATGAACTTCCTAAGACCAAGCTGTTCAGGGTGCACCACTGGATCCTCCACACAGCTGCACAGTTGGTCATGGAAAGGAAAATATTGAGGCTATCCCCCCCC
>NW_004798378.1:99454-100891 GCF_000002075.1 Aplysia californica
GAATTTTCCTCACTTCACCCAGGTGGGAATGGGTACCCAGCTATAGACAGGGAAAGATCTTGTCAGTTTGATAGTGTTTGAGCGCGTGAAATCCGCAGCTTGCACTGTATGCTTCTTCGAAGGCTGAGAATGTTTCTGAGTGTTCTCAGAGGGTCTGCTGGGGTAATAATAGTTGTAAAGCGCATAGAGCATGCTCTTGAGCGTGGAAATGCGCTATATAAATGCAATTATTATTATTATTACCATTAGGACGGTGTTATAACGTTCTGCGTGGGAATGACTGAGACGTGTGGGTGTCAATTATCGTGAAGGCATGGAATATGTAACATGGGAATACCCTGACCTGTTGTGTAGATATTGTTCCTTTTATATACATGTATTGACCTAAAATGAATTGTTTGATTGTGTTCGTCCCAATCAAAGATCGTTGATAACATGCTAGTTTACTAAGCCTATACAGCGTCCGCGGAAGTCCGCTGCTATGTTCTGACGCTGCTATGTTCTGACGCTGTCATTCGTTTCTCCAGGGGAACAGGAGTAGCGGAAGAGCACAGTTCGTTAGTGTCGCTTTTACTGTTCACACAAGAAGGGTAACTCTCATCGCAAAGTCTGCACTTTTTCGAAGAGGGCGCCACCGAATTTTGAGGACACTCTTTTAGTTTGCTCAAAGAGAGGATTGAGATATTTTGTTAGGTACGATCTTTGACCCAATACAAAACTCGCGAGTTCCTGATTCAAGTTCAAGTTTGCTGGTACCAATACCCAAGTAGCAAGACCTAGATCTAACATTCACAGACATTCTACTGCTTACTCTGGAAGCAGCGGTAAAAGGCAAGAGGGGAAGGGGGGGGGGGGGTAACAGGAGATGGGGACAGGACACAGAGAGGCAGAGAGTTGTTGTTGAAAAATAAAACTACAAAAAACAAGAACTACCCCTCCCCCCCAAAAAACAACAACAAAACAACAGCACAAAAACCCAACCCAAAAACCGAAAACTAAAATAACAACAAAAACAACAAAAACAACAAAAACAACAAAAACAACAAAAAACAACAAAAACAACCAAACCTCAGAAAAATTATATTAAAAAAAAAAAGAGTTTCATTTCATGGAGTATGGAAAGACAATTGAGCCTTCGTACAGAATCTAACATTGTGAATGAGAATTTCACGCCCAGATCCCCACCACACACACACACACACACACACCCATACACACACTCACGCACACACCCATACACACTAACTCACTAACGCACACAAACACCCATACACACACACACACACACACACACAGACATACAAACACACACACACACTCACACACACACATATACACACATACTCACTCACACACACACACTCACTTACACACGCACGCACACGCACACACTCACTCACACACACACACACACACACACACACTCACTCACACACA
>NW_004798378.1:101684-103397 GCF_000002075.1 Aplysia californica
CTTGACCCCTCCCATCAGCTGTTGGAGCAGACGTGATCCAAAAAGACCTGCACCATGGCCTCGTTGATGTAGAGCTCTGGGTGGAACTCGGAGTTCTCGCTGGCTGTGCTCATGTCCCAGAAGTCCAGATACAGCACTCGCTCGTGCACGCCCCGGAAAGCCCTCACCGTGAGCTCCCGCATGAGCGGGCCCGCCATGTCGCCCCCCAGCACAGGTGGCCAGCCGGAGTAGGCCGTGTGGGGGCCACGAACCATCACCAGGGCGTCCGGGTTCCTGTCGAGCAGCGACTCCGCCGCCTTCCTCACCGCCAGTAGTCTGCTGTACAGCACGCTGTAGTGGTGGATGGAGTAGTGGAGGAAGAGATGGATGGCCACCACGTACCTCCCTCGATCCGGCACTGAGTCCAGCTGGTCAGTGACCTCAAGGAAGTCCGACCTGGGCGCCCAGTGGTCACTCACCGGGTGGTTGGGGAAGCCGTGAAGCCTCCAGGACATGTGGAAGTTGACGTCTGCGCGGACACACGAGCGAGGCCGGTGCCAGGTGGTGGTGCCCTGCTCGATGACCAGCTCGCAGCCCAGGCGCGACTTGAGGATGACGAACCAGGAGAGAAAGTTGGAGTCTCCCGTGAACACGATGGTGGTGTTGGTCAAACAGGCCGCGTCTGTCGGTGGGTCCGGCCACTGTCGCCGGCAGTCAGAGCGCACCCACTGCTTGTGGAGGAAGTAACCCCGCGGTCTGTCCAGTTGCCAGGTGTCCTGGAAGTGTTTCCCTGGACACGCTTTCTCGGGCCGTATGGGCGTGCCTTTGTCCACGTGAAGGATGACCGTGCTGGGAATCAGACGGAGCAGCGGGGGCTTGCGGAGTTGCTCGGTCAGCGACATGTCCACGTCGCTCAGGGCGAAGGGCCGCGTGAACTCCATGTCCCGCACACTGTGCCAGTCTGCGCATGTCAGACCCAACTTCCGGGGCCGGCCGCAGTACCAGCTGTTGCCGTAAGTGACGTCAGAGAAGTTGCACAGATTCTTGTAGCCTGGGATGAGCGGGAAGGGCGAGCAGAGGGTGGCCTCAGACACGTGACCTTTGAAGAACCCGGCGGCGACATAGCGCAAGCACTTGGACACATGGCGCAAGTAGAAGTAGGCTCGCAGAGTCTCCCGTGGATACGTCACCTCGGCGTTCATCTAGGGAGAAGGAAACAGTCACTGAGTGTACAAAGTTTCCATAGCAACGAAACTATATAACAGCAAACCAGGTATAAGAGATAGGTGACCTCTGCTTTGATCTAGGGAGAAGGAAACAGTCACTGAGTGGAGAATGTATCCATAGCAACGAAATGATACAACAATAAACCAGGTATAAGAGATAGGTGACCTCTGCTTTGATCTAGTGAGAAGGAAACAGTCACTGAGTGGAGAATGTATCCATAGCAACGAAACTATATAACAGCAAACCAGGTATAAGAGATAGGTGACCTCGGCGTTGATCTAGGGAGAAGGAAACAGTCACTGAGTGTACAAAGTTTCCATAGCAACAAAACTATACAACAGTAAACCAGGTGTAAGAGATAGGTGACCTCTGCTTTGATCTAGCCAGAAAGAAACAGTCACAGACTCAAGTGCCTTTAGGCCATTCTCAAAGGGGGGATATTAACATGTTCTTATGCACAGTAGAATTGTAAATGGGCTGATTTATCAATGTCCCCCTGTGCTGGGG
>NW_004798378.1:108677-111157 GCF_000002075.1 Aplysia californica
GTCTTGTTGTGCGTTTGCGTGAGTGCACCTTTAGGTCTAACTTTTGTAACGTCTACTGCCATTGTTAACGACCAAGACACATTTCTCCGTGTTATACTGTATATTTAACGGTGTCTCACGAGTCAGGAGATATGAGTAACCTCACCTGGTATGTGCTGGGCCCGGTGTCTGACAGGAGAGGATCCAGACTCCGGCCCGTCCACGGCTCCTGCAGCACCAGGCTCTCCACACGTGTGACGTCACCACGCCAGGGAGACGCGCGGGAACCGTTGGGCGTGACGTCAGAGACAAACAAGGGCGTGCTGCGGCTGCTCTCAGAGTCTTTGGGTAGTCCGTGTCTCGAGTCTGTCGGGGAAGTGGAGTTGGCCGGCGGGGACCCGGAGAGAGATGTGTTCTTCTCTGTGGTCAAAGATTTACGATCGGCAGTGGGTTTCTTCTCCCTAGTCGAAGATTGATTAAATCTTGAGTCTGCTTTTGGGCGATGATTGTCCACCTCTTCGGTCTCAGGAACGCTGTTGCTTACGTTTGACGGGTGATTTTTGACGACCGTTGTTTGAGACAATGCTGCAGACGTGTTGTCTACGTTTGCTTCTGTCATGTCTTTCAGCGTTGTTGCTGAGGTCTCATGCGTGGCGTCTGCTGACTCCTGTGTTTTGTCGTCTGACCCTGTTGTCTTTTCTCCAGAACTTACAACAGTTTGTGAGATGGAGTTATCCCCTGTTCCGTCCGAGGATTCCTCCGACTCTCGAGCTACAGGTCTCGAAGAATTTCTTTGTCCATCCTCACTTTTCTCCCCGCTGACAGTTTTGTTGTTCAGTTCTCTCACGTCCCCTTTGACCTCTGTCTCGCTCACATACTTCTTTGGGACGTTTTGCTCTTCCTCATCAACCACTCCAGCAGTTATTGTTATTTTTTTCTGACCCGGCATCCTCTCCACAGATAATATGTCTCCGGCGTTCTCGGAGACGATATCTTTCCCCTCAGACCCCCGCACCTCTCCCTTCTCCGCCTCCGCCAGCCCCCCACGCCCCAGCACCCCCGACACTGTCTCTCCCACGCCCGGCTCTGTGGCTGGTGTTCCCGCTCTGGTCCTGTGTCTGACGTCATGGTCCACAGCGCGCCCTGGCTTGTCGTCTGTCTGGTCGGTGGTCGTGGTCGTCTGTAGACTGTCAGCGCCACTCCCACGTGACTCAGCGCCACTCCCACGTGACTCAGCGCCACTTCCACGTGGCTCAGCACCACTCCCACGTGACTCAGCGCCACTCCCACGTGACTCAGCGCCACTCTTATGTGACACAACACCACTCCCACGTGATTCAGCGTCACGCCCACGTGACACAGTGCGGTGTTTTTCCGGAGAGTTGATAGGTTCACCTGTGACGTCTGAGGTTACACCAGTCTTCTGTACACGTGGCCTTGTACCCTCATTGTTTTGAACACTTTTCCTTGTGCTCTCAGCGAAACTTTCCTCCCCTAGTCCTTCGTGGTCGTCGTCTGGTCTCTCTTTGAAGTTTTCATTATGAACTCCCGGTAAATTCTCCACACCCTTCTCGCCAAAAACAACCGCGTCCAATCCTTTATTTTGAGCGTTAAGTGACGTCACACCTGTCCCAGAACTCTCCTGGCTTTGTGATGTCACATCTGATGTCCCAGAATCCCCCTGATTACGTGACGTCACACCCGATGTCCCAGAACTCTCCAGGCTTTGTGACGTCACATCATCTGTCCCAGAACCCCCCATGTCGATGCTGACTTCGTTGATAGCCGTCTGTAGCCGCAGCACGCTCATGTCTTGTCTGGACTTCCCGCCTCCACCGACGCCGCCCCGTCCGCTGAGCTGAGCAGACGAGAGGGGAATCGGAACCTGGCAGGAGCGGGTCCACACGGAGCAGACGGTCATGTGTACACTGGCGGTGAGGCGGGGCAGGAGTGTGTGAGTCAGGCGCTCGGTGTAGGAGATGTAGGACAGGACGGAGAACACACCCACGCACACTGTGGCCAACACCAGGCGCCTGCTGCTGCACTGGAAGGAAACAACAACAAAACAAAATAAAACGACAAACAACAAGTCTCAACAATTTCTTTTTCTTGTGTTTTTCTTGTGTTTTTCTTGTGTTTTTTCCCCCTAAAACATAACAATTTGAACCTGGGTCTTCTACATATTGCGGTAGGGTGGCCAATTCCTTTCCACGCCGCCTTTACTTCCCCAACTCGAAGTCAGGTAATCATTACTGCTGGGTGGGCAGGAGGGGGTTAATAAAAATTAGTGTCCGAACCGAGGCAATTCTTCTACTACTTTAAAGAAATAACAATATTCTCCTCTGCAGATGCATTGTTCATCGTCAGACATTGACAGAGGAGTCAGATGTACTGTTACGTCACAGGGCTAGGCTATGTGTTTACTTAGTGCAGTGGAAGCTGTGTAAAACGGCCACCCGTTGTCATAGAGAAAAGTGGCCGTATAACACCAATCCCCCCCC
>NW_004798378.1:113180-115092 GCF_000002075.1 Aplysia californica
AGTGTGTGTGTGTGTGTGTGTGTGTGTGTGTGTGTGTGTGTGTGTGTGTATGTGTGTACACTATAGGCTAGGTGCACGTGTGTGTTTGTACATGACACATGTACCCGTAAGGCTGTTTAGGCTGTAGCCTAGGACCCCGCGCCTCAGGGGCCCCGCGCTTGCAAACACGACGTTTAAAAAATGTTTTTCAACAACAAAAAATTGTCCTCTTGTTGAATTATTGTTGTTGTTTGTATTGCTGTTGTTTTTACAGTTGCTGTTGTTGTTGATGTTGATGAGAAGGATGTTGATGCTACCGCTGTTGCAGTTGTTGTGGCTGCTGCTGATAGGTTTCGACTACCTCATACTTTGTAACAGAAATAGATCTAAAAATGTGCTTGTCGTCGTCTTAATCCACATTATTGGTGG
Source organism: Aplysia californica (assembly GCF_000002075.1). Taxonomy (NCBI): domain Eukaryota; kingdom Metazoa; phylum Mollusca; class Gastropoda; order Aplysiida; family Aplysiidae; genus Aplysia; species Aplysia californica. The sequence goes on from NW_004798378.1 coordinate 113,589, forward strand.
ATACCGGTAGGCCTACATCTAATCACGTTTTACAGAAGTAGCATCAACGTCATCGAGGGGCCCGGCCCCGCGGCTCATGGAAGCCTGGGGCCCCGCACTTAGTCAACGTGCCCCTGTGTATGCAAATACTCCCACTGTCCTCGACGTATCTGGTCAATATGGGTTGAGCATGTGAGTACATAAAATGTATGCTCGAATGTTTGTATGTGTGTATGCATGTATGCACAAGTGAGTATGTGTGTATGCATGTATGCACAAGTGAGTATGTGTGTATGCATGTATGCACAAGTGAGTATGTGTGTATGTATGAGTGATGCGTGCATGAATGGTGCATCTACAAATAAACCATTCTCACGAAAGGTTTGGGGTAAACAGGGAGAAAAAAAGTGGTTGGGTTTCGAGGAAAACCCCCCAACAACTAATATGGCCCAAACACACACCAAACTGAGACCAAACTCTCTTGTGATCTCGAACTGCTATGTCCGGGGTGCCTTGCTAGTCGGAGTAGACTTTGTGCTGTTGAGGCTAGAGAGGTGAGCAGATTAAGCCTGATTTCCTGAAAGGACTTCTCTGTTGACATCCACCCCTTGGCACTCATATGACCTTATGCAGTTGCGAGCGCCGTAAAACCTATACTAAAACTACAAACAAAGGAGATAGGATGGGAAGAGGTCACGGGTTGTGCTGAACTGTGTGCGCAATCTTCGTGTTTAGCGCGCGTCTATTCAGTTAACATGTCATAATTGTTGTACGCTGGGTCTAACAGTGTGCTACAAACGCAAGTAATAAAGTGTTTTGGTTGTACATTGAGTCGAATAATTAAAGCACCTAAAATGCATTTTTACCCAAACAAACTTCCAGACAAACAATCAGAAGTAAATGCTAATCCAGACTTACGTTTCTCTTCCTCATCCTGGCAGCTTTTACTGTGTTCTGAGTATGGAAATTACCATCAAGATAGAGGAACTGAAACACTTGTGTATCCTGTGTTCTCAAAGACATACACCATCGCTCCAAAACACTCACGCTGATAATATGTTAGCCTAAATGACCTGCAAAGTGAGCACTGTGTAACTTCGCTCTAAAACACGTGCACTGCCATGTCAGCCTAAATGACCTTCAAAGTGAGCACTGTGTAACTTCGCTCTAAAACACGTGCACTGCGATGTCAGCCTAAATGACCTTCAAAGTGAACACTGTGTAACTTCGCTCTAAAACACGTGCACTGCGATGTCAGCTTAAATGACCTTCAAAGTGAGCACTGTGCAACAACCAAACTCCGAAGCACGTGCACTGAGGTGTCGTCAAATGAGCGGCAATGAGGGAACTGCCAGAAGCAGATATGTATGCCAGACACTGTACTCCGGGCGTCTCCCAACAAGTTGCTGTGAGGACTGTACAGGTTCTACAGGTGATGGTGTCCGCTCTGTCTTATAAGTCAGTCAACATTCCGGAGAAATCGATGAGACGAGTGATCAATATACTATACAAACACACTCCCCCC
>NW_004798378.1:115992-120781 GCF_000002075.1 Aplysia californica
CCCCCCCCCCCCCTTACCAGGGAATCGAACTCGGGTCTCCTGCGTGCGACGGCCAAGCATCAGAGCGGTTAACTACAGACACCGACAGTGGTACACAGGGCCGACAGAAAATACGTAATGATAGATAGACAGAAAACATTTAATGATAGATAGACAGAAAATATTTAATGATAGATAGATAGACAGAAAATATTTAATGATAGATAGATAGACAGAAAATATTTAATGATAGATAGACAGAAAATATTTAATGACAGACAGACAGAAAATACTTAAAGACAGACAGAAAATACTTAAAGACAGACAGACATAAAACACTTAATGACAAACAGAAAATACTTAATGACAGACAGATAGAAACTACTTAATGACAGACATAAAATACTTAATGACAGACAGATAGAAAATACTTAATGACAGACAGACAGAAATACTTAATGACAGACAGAAGAAAATACTTAATGACAGACAGAAGAAACTACTTAATGACAGACAGAAAATACTTAATGACAGACAGATAGAAAATACTTAAAGACAGACAGAAAATACTTAATGACAGACAGAAAATACTTAATGACAGACAGAAGAAAATACTTAATGACAGACAGAAAATACTTAATGACAGACAGAAAATACTTAATGAAAGACAGACAGAAAATACTTAATGACAGACAGACAGAAAATACTTAATGACAGACAGAAAATACTTAATGACAGACAGATAGAAAATACTTAATGACAGACAGAAGAAAATACTTAATGACAGACAGATAGAAAATACTTAATGACAGACAGATAGAAAATACTTAATGACAGACAGAAGAAAATACTTAATGACAGACAGAAGAAAATACTTAATGACAGACAGAAAATACTTAATGACAGACGGACAGAAAAATACTTAATGACAGACAGAAAATACTTAATGACAGACAGAAAATACTTAATGACAGACAGAAAATACTTAATGACAGACAGAAGAAAATACTTAAAGACAGACAGAAAATACTTAATGACAGACAGACAGAAAATACTTAATGACAGAAAACAAATACTTAATGACAGACAGACAGAAAATACTTAATCACAGACTTAACGACAGGCAGAAAATACTTATTGACAGACAGAAAATATTTAATGACAGACAGAAAATACTTATTGACAGACTTAATGACAGGCAGAAAATACTTATTAACAGACAGAAAATACTTATTAACAGACAGAAAATACTTAATGACAGATAAAAAATACTTAATGACAGACAGAAAATACTTATTGACAGACAGAAAATATCTAATGACAGACAGAAAATACTTAATGACAGACTTAATGACGGAAAGAAAATACTTATTGACACACAGAAAATACTTCCACAGACGATGGTGTGATGTTGAAACATTCTAATAAGTTATTGGCGAATGTTTTATTTACACAAGTTTGACTAATTTCGAAATAATAAAAGATAATAATATTACTATGAACAATAACAGGTATTGCCAATTGTCCGGCTTTTGTATGTCTGACTGGCTACATCTATTATATAGATCTATTTGCCAACTTGGAAACACATGTGTCACTTTTCCCATAAAACTACGACAGCTACAGAGTTGAAAGTTGGCAAGTACCTGCTAAAAGATAGATAGGTCTCCATGACTGGGCCCGGTTTTTTATTTATTCAGTTCCTGAATATAGAAAAATATATTTGACACAAAGTTCCCGTCCTTCTTTGGCCTTTTTGATTCTTCCACTGACGTGACTGAGAAACGAAACAAATCTGCGGGGCTGTCTTCCACAGCGGAAGTGCCTGAAGTGATACATGTATTTCGCGAGGCGCATTTTGTTTTTGAGGAGAGCATAGATCTAGACGTTCTAATTGTTTGCATCTCTAAAGATGTAGGCTATTGCTCCATTCCAGTAGAGTGTAAATGTAGTAGGCCAATGACTTTCAGAAGATGTTAATGCACCGATCATTCCTTTCATCGAAAGGTGGCCCAGCTAGTTGAATTATAAGACAAAAGAAATGACACTATCATCTTGAACTGGCTACATTGAACTGTAAGACAAAAGAAATGACACTATCATTTTGAACTGGCTACATTGAACTATAAGACAAAAGAAATGACACTATCATTTTGAACTGGCTACATTGAACTATAAGACAAAAGAAATGACACTATCATCTTGAAGGAGGAAGCGGACACACGTAATGTCTCATCGGCAGCAGACCAAAGACTAGGTTCCCGCCAATTTCGAACCATCATACAAAGAAACTCCACACGTCTGTACATTTCATAATGTGAATGTTCTTGCCTCACCTTTTTAAGTTCCGGAAAATGAGGAAGAATTCAGAAACCTGCATGGAAAACGAAACAATGCTTCTTCTTTTTTTATCCTCCAAAAGGCATTTGCTTTATAATAATGACTTGTAGTACCTCATGAGATACTCTAACCAATACGTTCATATTTTTTTCAATTTATTTCCAAAGCACAGATAAAATAAGCAAAATAATCCCAAAAGTGTAGTTTCTCAAGAAACATAAGAAAACAATGAATTCTTTACTGTCACTGCATTGTTGAGTGCCCCCCTCTCTCTCCTCTCTTGTCCTTTTTAACTCCCAGATGAGCATAGGCCATCTACAACATTTCTCCAGCGAAGCCTGTCCTGTGCATCCTTTTCTTGCTGTTTCCCTGGTGTCCCCGCCTTTTCCATTTCCGCTTGTACCGCTTGCCTCCATGCCATCTCTGGTCTTCCTTTCTAACGTTTTCCTTGTGGATTCCATGTCAAAGCCTGTCTGGTGATGCTTGTTCGGGTGGGGAAGGGGGGGGGGTGCTTCCCTATTGCCACTGTATTGTAGGGTACTCCTCCCTGACTGTCATTTCCCACTGGAGACGAAATGTCACCTTCCGACTTTCAGGATCCACCACAAGTCCGCCCAACAGAGCCGGTTTGGTGTTCTGGACGGCTTCACACACGCCCAGGAAGTCCTTTTTCTCTGTCTTGTTTGTTTTGCTTGGAAATAGTACTTTGCCTCTCAGCTCAACATCGCATGCAAATTCCGCCGAATAGTTCCGCGCGCATCGTCTGACCACAGCCACTGTTTCTGTTTCTCCAGGTCCCATGAGCTGACCGGTGCGGAAGTAGACGGGGAAGACGGGTTCCGACCTAGTCGTGTGTTTGCCCACGTTGATGTACACAAAATCTCCCACTCCCAGTTTGGGGTCAACAGGCAGTTCTAGTCGACGGTTCATACCTTTGATGATGTCCGAGGTAATCACGACTTCCATCTGCCGCTTATAGTTCATGAGTGAGGCTAGCGTCCCACACGCTTCCCCGCGGCTGTTGTTGCGTTTTACGGTCTCCGGTTGTCGTGCTTTCTCCTCCTGACTCCAAACTTCAGGCCCAGTACGTATCCATGTCCCATCTATGACTTCAATCTTCAACTTGCTTAAGTTCACATCAATATTGTGCGAGCAATCAACAGCATCGGTGTCATGTTTTCCCAAGTATTCCAGGCAACTATCTTCAAGACTAGGCATTGTGGCCTGTTGTGAAAAGTTCCAGAAGTTCCAATTTTTCGGGACAAGCTGTTCCAAGTGCTCACGTTCACCTTAGATCTAGGTGTAAGGTAAACCGTGTCCATCTCTACATTTATATATACCGTACCCGCAAAGAAACTTGCGTGACAGGGGAGTCCCTTGATGGCAATAAAAAAAAAAATATATAGATCTATATATATTTATATAACATGTTGTCAAAGAGCGCACGGTAAGGTCTAAATTTGGCGAGGCAGTCCAGTTCAATCATTGTTCTTCTAGTCGAAGGTTGGAACTTCGGGTATTCTAATGTTTACGTGGTTCCAAAAAAAAAGGACCCTCCCCCCAAAAAAACAAAAAAAATTTAAAATATTAAAAAAATATTAATTAAAAAAATGATGACGTACCAAAGAAAGTTGACGTGCCATCAAAGATCGTTCATAGTCATAGCAAGATAGTTCACTCAGCCAAACAAGTGTCAGCGGAAGTCCGCGCATTGCTTCAGACGGCGCTGCAGTCTTTGTTTTGAAGCTCTCTTTCGTTTCTCCAGAAGAAGAAAAGAAGGAATAGCACAGTTTGTCAGTTTCACCAAAGACCGTGTGTATATATACGTCCTTTGGTTTCACTTTTATTGTTTTTCACACAAATACGGTAACTCTGATCGCAAAGTCCGCACTTTTTCAAGAGGGCGCTACCGAATTTTGAGGACACTTTTTTAATTAGCTCAAAGAGAAGAGTGAACTATCTTGTTATGTACGATCTTTGGTGCCACTATACCTGTATTACCTGTATTACCTGTCCTGGCCAACAACGTCATTGCACACCGGACAGGTCCATAAGGGTGCCATTATAGATATCGGGAATTCAACTTGATTGTTCATTACACTGCATATGTCAGCCAACCTCTATCTATCTATCTATCTATCTATCTATCTAGCTATCTATCTATCTATCTATCTATCTATCTATCTATCTATCTATCTATCTATCTATCTCGAAAAAGCGCCCGCTTTGCGAACTGGGTTACCATGAGTGTGTGGAAAAAAATCAAAGTGAAACTAACAAACTTTTGTATACATTATAATTAACGTTTCGGAATAACGCCTTTTAAAATGGTTACGCTGACAAAAATCCTCATCAGGTGAAAGGGGCGACTGTGTTCTACGTTTAACTTGGCTTTCGAACCTGAGGTGAGGGGTCATTGAAATAAGATAAACCCAAAACTCCGCACCAAGCGAACCGGAATAGCTGAAGC
>NW_004798378.1:120881-127591 GCF_000002075.1 Aplysia californica
GGGGGGGTGCTATTCCTATTCTTCTTCTGGAGAAACGAAAGAAAGCTTCAAAACAAAGACTGCAGCGCCATCTAAACCAATGCGCGGACTAAAGTGGAAACTTTTTTTGGCCGAGTGATCTATCTTGTCATGAATGATCTGTGGTTATACGCGCCGATTCAAAAGTGGGAGGGGCCTGCCCTTGGCACATGACGTAAAGAAGGATTTTCCCGTCTTGTTCGTTGTCGGTCTTGGCTGGCGTACCAAACTATATTTAGCTATTACTCGTTTTGACGTGGCTTACGAAAAGGCGCAGTGTCGATAACCATTGTTGTGTTTCCCAAAGCTTAGAAACTTAACTAGTCTAAGTTGTTGGGTTTTTTTTTTGGGGGGGGGGGATTCTTTTTTTTGGTAAGTGTTTTACGGCGTTAACTGCTTAAGATCATATGAGGGTGCGGGACACTTTTAACATTTTCAGTTGGTAGGAAATTTTGCATTTTGCCCGGGTGGCGGCCGAAGCCTACTCCTATCGATTTTGGACCGCCAATGGATCTTTAATGTGTGCAGCTTGAACACGAGACCTCCGAAATTTTTCGCCCCTATTCGAGAAGGCTAGGTGTTAGATCTTACCTGCCATAAGATCAGGGGTGTGGCTGAAAGACAACAGTAAGAAAGAGCCAATTAGGAGTAGCAATCAGAAAGGCTGCAGAAAGAGTCAGGAGCCCAGAGGAGGGGGCAAAGGAGGTGAGGGGGTGAGGGCAGAAAGTGGAGACAAAAGCAGACGACAGAACTTTGTTAGAGAGTAGGAACGGAGGTGAAAGGAGAATATTTTAGAGAAGAACATTTTCCGTCGCCATCCGGATTCGAAAACGGGACCTATTGAATGAGAGGTAAACAGCGTAGCCTTTGGACCACGAGTGCTACTTAATTACAGCTATGTTTGTCACGTAAGTCTGATGCAGACTGCACAAAAATAACGACACGTATTTGATCTGGTAATACCCGTAACATCACACAATTCTTAGGTTTGTGGAAAGTTCGTGTGCTTACGTGACATGCACCACAAATTATGGTCACTCAAAATTAACTCTAAAATATCAGGCCTGTTAAAATAGTGCACAATCAAAGAAATGTAAAAGTCTGTTCCCGCGTATGATATTGAGGTGCATCAAGATTAGTGGAATGGTGAGGGGATAGGGGCAGAAAGTGGAGACGAAAGCAGACGACAGAACATTGTTAGAGAGCAGAAAAGGAAGTGAAAGGATACAATTTTAGAGAAGACAATTTTTCCGTCGCTACCCAGATTCGAACCCGGGATCTTTGCATGAAAAGCGAACACCTTAACCTGTAGGCCACGAGAGCCATCCGCTCTGTAGTGCTGCATTATACCTACTGAGCTAACGGTGCACCCTCTTTCTTTCTGTCGTTCTGTTTCTCTCTTACTGTCTTTTTCTCTGTCTGTCCCTCTCTCCTTTTCTCTCTTTCTTTCTCTTTCTCTCTCCCCCTCTCCCCCCTCTCTCTCTCTTTCTCTCTATTTCTCATCTGTATCTCTCTGGTAGGCGGAGTTGTTATTGGTTTCTCTGCAGAGAAGAGGAAAAAATTAAATAGACAAGTTGTGTTTGGTTTAGCCTGTGATCTATGCCTGCCACATACTATGGCGACGAGATCCTATAATTCTACTTCCTGTTCCCCGTCAACAGATGTACGCCAGCTGGGTTTTTGTATAATATAATAATATCTTTGTCTTGAGATGATGGCGGAAGATACGACTTACGATCGTCCGACCAAAACAACCACCGGTACTGTTGGTATTGGAGGTTTGTCCACACCATCAAACTCAACGTTGTCTTGGATGTTATTGCAAAATGTATTTGAAGAAACCAAAAAGGTATTCATTGCTTATCTGCTGTAGAATCTAGATCTAGGTTTGTTGACCTGGTTTTGTCCAAGTACCCCCTTGCCCTTACAACTTTTACCTCTCTAGATCTAGAATCTAGATCTAGATCTAGAATATCCCGTGCCCTTCCTACTCCACCAACTCTAGATCTAGATCTAATCTAGATTCTAGATCTAATAGGGGGTGCCCATTACAGATGGAATCTGTGGGTCGCCTGACTTGGTCGTTGTTTGTTTTCGGGCAGCAGGTGGGGTGATTGCCCCATACCTGACCCGACCCGACCCGACCTGATCCCATCTGTGGGCACCCGGCTGTCCCTAACCTAACCCACAATGTTATCATAACATAAATGAGCAATGCTAAACTAAAATTTTTAAGTTGCCATGGGAGCAAATAAACAGTAGGCCTACAGGGTTATAGAATCTAGATCTAGATTCTAAAGATTGTGATGGTGATCTTGTAGTTCCGTTCGTTAAAGTCCACGGTCCATTTGTTTACACCCAGAGAAGAAATTCGAATGTCTTGATGACCAAATTATAAATAGGCAACACATCTAGAACAGGGATGCAACCAGAGAGTATTTGATTATGTTTTGTGTTCTCTGATGCAACCTAAATGCAAAACATCAAATTGGTAAAATTCAGGGGGGGCATGACCTCCCTACTCTTGACTCTTAGAGTCCAACCAGGTGAATAACTGTACATGTAACAATGTCAATGAATCCAATAACTGTTATAATAATACCATTTGAAGGATGGGAACTGCCGAAAAAACGCCATTCTATGATTCTTTGCTTGAATTTTGATTTTCTGGCTAAATAGTGTTTCCTCCCAGTCTCACGCTTAGTTCACTCCTCAACAATTACCTGGCAATTCAGTGTCTCTGGCGTTAGAACTACTTTGGCCTTTAACGAACGAAACTACAAAATCACCTGTTATATTATGATAAAGAACAGCACAGTTTGAATTGTCAAAATCCATTGACAATAATTTTCCGAAGTGGCTAGCGCTAGACTGCCAGTCTAGCCGTACTTAGATCTAGGTTTGACCCTATCGACGCAAGCCTGTTAAGTACACAGGTCTCATTAGATCTAGATCTAGCAATTATTCAGGTTCAAATACATGCAAGTCAGTAAGGCACCTTTTGGTTTTGTCTGAAATACAAATAATTTAGGCATTGCAAACTAAAAATTTCATTTACAATTCAGCCATCAATATTAAGTACGGCTAGCCTGACAGTCTAGACGTCCTTAAGTACGGCTAGCCTGGCTGTCTACCCGTACTTAAGTACGGCTAGACAAGAAGTCTAGCCGTACTTAAGTACGGCTAGACTGCCAGTCTAGCCATACTTATCTTAGGCCCAATTAACATTAGAAAACAGGAGGTTTAAAATACATGCACTGTCATTAAGGCACCTGGTTTCGTCTCAAATACAAATACTTTAGGTACTGCACACTAAAAATGTATATTTACAATTCAGTAGGCCTATTTTTTTAAAATGGTCAGTCTAGCCATCATATTTAGAATATATAAGTACGGCTAGCCAACCAGTCTAGCCGTACTTTTATTTAAGTACGGCTAGACTGCCAGTCTAGCTGTCATTAAGTACGGCTAGCCTCTTCCATAATTTTCAATAAATACAAAAGTTATATTTATTTTCATCTAGATCTAGAATCTAAATCAGATCTAGGTTTGGTTGTCGGGATTCAGTTAGATCTAGATCGAAAAGTATATTTTGAGAGAAATGGACCACAAAATTTGAAATATTATAATCTTTTTTTTGTAACTTCTTTTTTTCTCAATCAATCACTTTAAAACTTGGCTTACTTTTATGACTCATGGCATTTTTTGTGTAGATTCCAGAGAGACTAAATTAGTGCCAGTGTAATAGGTGGTCACTGGACAAAGTTATTTTACATTATAATTTGCATGCATAAAATGGACAATCCGTGAGTTTCCAAGGTGGAAGGCCTAATATTATTTCATGAAAAACACTTGACAATTCAAAATTAAGGCAAAAGGTACAGAGCTTCTTACCATCGCCAATCGGCGTCCCATGGGGTCAAATTGTTGAATAAAGTTAAATTATCTGACAGTTTTGGCCGTTTTGAGTAACTAAGACCATGAGGTCAGAAACCAAATGCTTAATCTTCTCTGTCTAAATCGTAAGATTATTCTGAGTCGTTATCAAGAATGGTTCAAAGGATTGCATTCGAAAAGCTTGAAATATTTTGAAGTTCAAAATGTTTTACATCAAATTTCTCCTAACTAGGAGACTGGGCACTGAGCAGATAGAACTTTGTCATTCAGAAGTAGCGAGTTTACAATGGCAACTTGAGGTGGCTTCTTTTCGGTTTTGTGGGCAAACTTCACGGAATAAAAAAAAAGCACTTTCAAGAGCTGAGATGCAGTAACTCTAAATTTAAGTCTTGTGTGGTTTCTTGAGAGAGGTATTGCCAAGAGCGAAATGCTCGCAGCTAAAGGGATTTGAAAACACCAATAACAACAACAAGTCTTATTTAGATTTCACTTTGCTGTCCATAAATTTTTAAAATAATTTTTTTTCTTGACATGTTTACAGATGCCATCTAACTCTTCTCATCAAGAGATTGGGAAGCTGCTTCTCGTGGCATTTCGTCGAGCAGGAATTCCACCTGATGGATCTCAGTCCTTGGCTCTTCACTCCGATGTTTTTACCCAAGTTTTTCTTGGATCTTCACACGGGTTTGTACTTACTCTGATTTTATGTATGTATGCATTAAAAAAAAGTCATTATTAAAAGATTTCCTTCTCATGGCAAACTTGGGTCCAGTGTGGCGTAGAACATTCCAGCACAAAAAGAATACACAGTATAACTCGGATAGCTCCAATTCAAAGATAAAGAAGGGAAAAAAAACCGCGGGACAGCAGGAACAGTTCGATGGATGCGTGATTTCGAGTCTTCTGTGTTCGACCTCTGTGTTACACTGTATACTGTCATAGCTGTGTGAAGGCATATTTTGTATTTTATCTAACGGTGTCACTCCAAATGAACTCTGATGAGAAGAAAAACCTTTGTCAAATGCTCATAGCTGCCCTCCAACCTGCAGCCAAGTTGGCCTTACCTTATGATCCTTATCATGACTTACCTTAGGTAATTGAGGGAGACGTCTTTGATTTCCCAATGTATCAACTACTGTCACTCAGTACTCTCAATGTGGGTGGTTGGCGGGTGCTCTGGTGTAGTTTGCTCCTTCTTTCCTATCAAACATCTATCGTCTTTATCTCTCCTTCTTTTCTATGTTTGTTACTCTCTTGTAACTCCTCTAATCTTCGGCACTTGTATGACCTTATTGTGTTGCAAGTGCCGTAAAACTCTTTGTAAACTAAAACAGCACTCTCCATATGTCAGCGACCAGCTGTACAGGACTGACCGGTGCTTGTCTTACCCTTGTTGTACTATACGCCAACTGACCTCCATGAACTCACTCAACCCTAGGCCTACTCTTCTGGGTTGTCAGCTCTCCCTGGAGATTTTTATCACTTTTTGGAAAAAAACCCCCAAAAAACCCTAAATATTAACATATCCTACCCATACTTAGTACACATTTTATTCCAAGCTTTATTTGTATGTACTGAAAATTTGAAAGCAAAACATGTCCTAGTTTTTAAGCAATACTCCGTGGAAAAATGTCTATATATACAGAGTAAAAAAGTAAACAAAAAGCGAAGAACGGAAGTGCGTTCAAATTTGGCACCCCCTCACATGGTTCAGGAATATAAATTTCTTTGTTCTAAATTTGGGCCTCTTGCACTTCTGGTCATAGTTTGTTTCAAACGAAAAATGGTTACTCTTCCAATTAGGCTATGGTCTGCTTTACACAGAAGTAGTGTTTTTCGGTTATGAGAGCGAAATCTTCCATACCGATACCGTCGGTGTTACGGTTGAAGCGTTGCACGACGGGAATACCTATATTATCGGCGTTAGGGCTGGGTGAGTTAAAAGACAGTGTGAGCACATACAAGTCTGGAGTTTGAATCTGAACACAGTAGGAATTTATCTTGTCCTTGAATATTTTTCTTTTCAACTCAAGTAAGGTGCCCTGATTTCCCAGTGTCCTTTTACCCTATCCGTACGCCTTGGGGTCATTTTGTACCCCGGGCTTGTATTCTTCATATTTTAGAATACTTCTAGTGTGAAGAACCATTGAAACTTTCAGTATTTCTCAAAAAATCATTTTGACAGACTGCCATGCAAAGCGTACGGATCGGATTAAGGAGTAATTTCCTCTTTGGAAAGCGGTGGCACTGAGTTTCCCACGTCGTATGGATACAATTGTAAAATACGACGAACAGATAGAGTTACTACTTGTTCTAGGGCATTGGAGCTCATCATTTAGAAGAGGAAATTTATTTTGACAAGTGTTTGTATCTTGATATACAGTTTGAGGAGGTTTTTTTACACAATTGTACAACAAATGCTTCTTAAATTGTGAAAACATTTTTAGGCTGAATGTTTGATTCTAAATCTAAATCATGTGACCAACCTCATGAATATTATGAATAAACTCTACGTTAGTGGCTGTATTTTCTGGGTTTTATTTGGTTGCTTTCAGAACCTCCCTTGGGCCGGATCCGACCGGAGGAAATGAGGACTGCGATTCGCCGCTTGTCTCTCGTGCCCAGTATTTTGAGTTACTCTGCACCGATGGTTTAGGATGGCTGACATTTTTTGACAACGTGAGTACTCACTCACTCCCCCCTCCTTATGCAGAAACACACACACACACACATATACACACACACACACACACACATACACACACACACACACACACACACACATATACACCCAC
>NW_004798378.1:129640-131144 GCF_000002075.1 Aplysia californica
ATGTTTTCTTCTACTTCATTTGTATGTTTGTCACTCTCTTGTGAACTGCTATTTCCGGAGTGCCTTGATAGTCGAAGCAGACTTTGTGCTGTTGAAGCTAGAGAGGTGAGCAGAGTAAGTCTGGTTCCCCCTGTGGACTTCTCTGTTGACATCCACCCCTTGGCGCTCATATGACCTTATGCCGTTGCGAGTGTCATAAAATGTTACTAAAATATAAGTGGTAACATTTATTTTTCTTGCTTGAAATTTATGCTTGTGATAATGTTGAGTTTTGAATGCTGAATGAAGTTTGAAATCTTTTTCTTCACAGACCAAGAAGAGCATATTTCACAGCGTAAAACGCTCCGTGTGGATCTGGAACATTTCCAGACAGACGTGACTACGATTGGTTCAGAGACCTGGAAGTGTTTGCACAGGCTGCTTCGTCTCTTCAGCTCCAGGGAAGTGTTCCCACTCCTGGACTCGGACACCGTATGCAGGATGGTCAGCGTGCTCCTGTTCATGTGTAATTTAGTAGATCCAGTTTTATCTCTTGAAAGCACGGTCGGCAAAGTAATTGAATGGCAACAGAAGACTGTTGTTTCGTCGACTGCGTCTGCTACAAGTGCAGAACGGAGTGAGACCAAGCAGAAGTCTCTTCCTGCCTCAATCTCCCACGATGAAAGTTTTGATATGACCACCATAAACATTTCCCCCGCGAAAGAACAACGTGTGGATCTATCAACGGGGCTGGGATCCGCTATGGAAGATCCTGCAGTTGAAACGGTTGATGGTGAAAATGACAAAGCCTCTAGGAAAAATCTTGTTTCCTCGAATTTGCAGCAGATTGAAGCCAACGTTGATCTCCAAAGTAAGACGGAAAAAATTCTTCTACTAGCCATTGACACTATCAAGTCGAGTGTTTCCCCAAAATGTTTCTGCCAGGTGGTTCGATTCTTAATCTGTGGGCCTTCCTGCGCTGCTGAAGGTAGGCATCAGGTTGAGACGGACGGTGTGTACCATTCCGAGATGATGAAATGTTCGGAACGTCACAGGTTCAACCAGGAGTTCCTTTTGGACGTATTGACCAGGGTTTTTCGCTTCACTCAGAGCAGCCATCTCGGAGCAGACGTTTGTTCGCAGTACAGGGAGCTGGAGGAGGATCTGGGGCCGATAACCTGCGCCTTTTTGCCCCAAGAGTTTTCTGCTGCTAAAATGCGCAGCAGGAAAGAGACAGAAGTGGATCTTGTTATTGAATCTGGCAGGTCGTTGGGACAACCGGGAGATCTCGATTTGGTGCGGAAGGCTTTGGAACAAAAGATGAAGGGCTGGATGGGTGAGTATTGTTGTTGTATTAGTTCATCAGTACTGTTGTTTTATCAGTGTTGTTTTATCAGTGTTGTTTTATCAGTATGTTGTTTTATCAGTACTGTTGTTTTATCAGTGTTGTTTTATCAGTACTGTTGTTTTATCAGTACTGTTGTTTTATCAGTGTTGTTTTATCAGTACTGTTGTTTTATCAGTA
>NW_004798378.1:131319-133365 GCF_000002075.1 Aplysia californica
TTTATCAGTGCTATTTTATCAGTGTTGTTTTATCAGTACTGTTGCTTTATCAGTACTGTTGTTTTATCAGTGTTGCTTTATCAGTACTGTTGTTTTATCAGTGTTATTTTATTAGTGTTGTTTTATCAGTGTTGTTTTATCAGTGTTGTTTTATCAGTGTTGTTTAATCAGTGTTGTTTTATCAGTGTTGTTTTATCAGTACTGTGGACACTGTTCAAGTTGGCCACTGGTTGTCCAGGAGAAAAGTGGTTATCTTAGACAGGTGGATGTGCTACTGACTGAAGTGTCTTTAGGCCATTCCCAAAAGGGGGATATTAACATGTTCTTATGCACAATAGAATTGTAAAATTGGCTGATTTATCAATGTCATGCTCATACTGTGTCGGAACAACATAGGGGCAACTGCTGCGTTTTCTTTCCTCATCCTTACTATCGTCATTTTTCCTCTACTTCTTTTGTATGTTTGTCACTCTCTTGTGACCCGCTATTTCCGGGTTGCCTTGATAGTCGAAGCAGACCTTGTGCTGTTGAAGCTAGAGAGGTGAGCAGTCTAAGTCTGATTCCCTGTTAGGAATTCTCTGTTGACATCCACCCCTTGTCGCTCATATGACCTTATGCCATTGCGAGCACGTAATAAAACCTTTCTAGGAAAAGACTGAGACAGGTGGACGTGTTGGGCTGTTGTTGTAATACAGAAAAAAGCACAATAGGGGACGTGGTCAGCTGTAAAAGTTATTGTCTTGGACAGGTGTTACATGTTAGTTGCTTGATACGTAAACTTTACATTGATTCCATTACTTAATTTCAAAACTTCACCCAAGTCTAAAACAAGCCTTTTGTCAACGGTGTAGTATTCAATGACTTGTCTCTGTCCTGTGTAGATTCTGTCAGTGTCTTATCATTGTTTTGTGTCGTGTGTTTTCAGAGCTGATGGCCGTGGGACTGCTGAGTACAGACGTCGGTGGATGGTGGGAGGCGGGGTGAGTGCCGCTCTGATTGGTGGCATGCTTGGAACATTACGTGACCTCAGTGCTTTCTGAATTCTTGTCGTATCTCCATTTTTTTAACCCTATCCGTACGCACTGGGGTCACTTTGTACCCCCGGGGTTGTATTCTTCACATTTTAGAATACTTCTAGTACGAAGATCTCTTTGAAACTTTCAGAATTTCTCCAAAAAATCATTTTGACAGACTACTATGCAAAGCGTACGGATCGAATTAACGAGTAAATTTCCTCTTTGGAAAGTGGTGGCATAGAGTTCCCCACGTCGTATGGATACGATAGTAAAACGTGACGTACGGATAGGGTTAAACAGTGAAAACAGTTCATAACAAAGAGTGAGCTTAAGACGAAGTCACATTTTCACTGTTTAAAAAATGGAGTTACGACAAGAAAGCACTGAGGTGGCGATTAGTTCTGTATATGAATATTTATTATTGCAGTAGAGTCTGCTGAACCTGAAATCTTGTGGGACTTTTGGATTTTCCTCGGTTTAGCTGGGATTTTGGTTTCGGGAGGCACCTCAAATAGAAGAAAAAGATCGGGGGTTTTGATTGTTAAAATGTTGTATGGGGGAAGTCTTACACTGAGCTCACAGAATGACCACTTCTCACTTCCGCTTTTGTGGGTTTTTTCAATGTATATAATACTGACCCTGTCCTTTATGTCCACCTGTTTAAGACAACCTCTTTTCTCCTCGACAATGGCTGGCTGTCTTGGACAATTTCCACCGTATTACTTTTTTCTTATAATTTCCCAAATGGTAAAAACTTGTAGACAATTACAGAATTTGTGACTCTATTCTCAACAGTTTTTTTTCTTTTTCCTATATCCCAGATTTTATGACTTGATGTGGGAGAGCGAAGCGGCTCTGAGCACAGAGAAGAACGTCGCGCGTGTGTTGCAAGTTCTGCGAGCTGCGACCGACTCCCGGGAGAGTGGAGCCCAGATTGTCACCAAACTGGAAAAGGTTAGATTGTCACCAAACTGGAAAAGGTTAGATTGTCACCAAACTGGAAAAGGTTAGATTGTCACCAAACTGGAAA
>NW_004798378.1:134920-141464 GCF_000002075.1 Aplysia californica
TTAGATTGTCACCAAACTGGAAAAGGTTAGATTGTCACCAAACTGGAAAAGGTTAGATTGTCACCAAACTGGAAAAGGTTAGATTGTCACCAAACTGGACAATGTTACTTCCCGAATTGTTGCCCCTTGTCCATGCTTGTCGTGGGATTACCGTAGACCTCCCCTCACTTTTTAAAGCTGTGCCTCGCTGCACTTCTATATTTGTGGGTGGTTGGCAGGTGCTCTGGTGTGGTTTGTTTCTTCTTTCTTATCAAACATCTGTTGTCCTTATCTCCCCTTTTCTCTGTGTGTTACTCTCAAGTAATACCTCTAATCTTCGCTACTCATATGGCCTATCTGTGCTGCAAATGCTGTAGAACTTACAAAAGCTAAAATAGAATAAACTTGTTGATTTCCTGAGGTGGTCCTAGTGTGGCCAATATACTCCCAGCTGGAGCACGGCGTTGGGACTTTAGTCTGACAATGGTATAGCAATGACTATAGAACCGAGAAGCATGATACTTGTGTTGAATAATAATAAATGATAATAATATATAACATTTATATAGCGCATTTCCAAAAAAATAGCTCAATGCGCTTTACATTGGAATACCCATTTTTCAAAACCTTTCTTACTACTTCCTTTCTTCTCATGCCATATATATTTATGCACACACACACACACACACACACAAACACACACACACACACACACACACACACACACACACACACACACACGCACACACGGACTATTTTCATTCAGACATTGGTACAGAACAACTATAATAAAAAAAAAAAAGTGGAAACCTTGTTCTGTTGACATTGGCTTACTTAGTGAGGAGTGGGTAAATCTTTCTACAGAACGTCGTTTTACAGAACCTACAGAATATCGTTTTACAGAATCTACAGAACATCATTTTACAGAATCTACAGAACGTCGTTTTACAGAACGTCAGTTTATAGAATCTACAGAACGTCGTTTTACAGAATCTACAGAAGATCATTTTACAGAATCTACAGAAGATCATTTTACAGAATCTACAGAGCATCGTTTTACAGAATCTACAGAAGATCATTTTACAGAATCTACAGAAGATCATTTTACAGAATCTACAGAAGATCATTTTACAGAATCTACAGAACGTCGTTTTACAGAATCTACAGAACATCGTTTTACAGAATCTACAGAACGTCGTTTTACAGAATCTACAGAAGATCATTTTACAGAATCTACAGAAGATCATTTTACAGAATCTACAGAGCATCGTTTTACAGAATCTACAGAAGATCATTTTACAGAATCTACAGAAGATCATTTTACAGAATCTACAGAGCATCGTTTTACAGAATCTACAGAAGATCATTTTACAGAATCTACAGAAGATCATTTTACAGAATCTACAGATCATTTTACAGAATCTACAAAACGTCGTTTTACAGAATCTACAGAAGATCATTTTACAGAATCTACAGAACGTCGTTTTACAGAATCTGCAGAACGCCGTTTTACAGAATCTACAGAACGTCGTTTTACAGAATCTACAGAACGTCGTTTTACAGAAACAATCGACACATCAGTCGTATTACAACTCATTACTTAGTGAGAAATGGGCCAAACTTTCTACAGAACGTCGTTTTATAGAAACAACACGTCAGTCGTATTGCAGCTCATCTGGTTATGGAAAGAGGACATGGAAGGAGAACAACTTGGTTGTGTGCGAGAAATGTGTCTTGGTCTTTCTCTGCGCTGACAAGGAAATTTGGACAAAATTCTGAAGAACATTTCATTTGTACCTCCGTCTGTCTTTGCAGCTATTCCAAGTTATGTTTCGTCGTCTCCCGACCGCCGTGCAAGAGCGAGTTGTCAGGGACGCCATCAGGAGAGACGACCTTGCGTCTTGTACCGCGCCGACCGAGAAGTCGACGGTGGTGGGAGAACTGACAGTGGGCATGTCGCAGCGTTTGTCCAGGGCGGGCGTCGTCAATGATCTGACCTCCCTACTGAACAGACTGACCTTAGCGAATGCTGACGAGGTGAGAGGACGTTATCTCGGGATTTCAGGGGTGCTTCGTTAGCCCGGTTGATGTCATGCTGGATGAGGGAGTTGATGGCCCAAGTTCAATTCCCAGACCGAGGGTTCTTGAACTTGGGTCGTTATGTAGATTTTTCAAAGCTCTCAACTCATTTGGCTCCATCCTATCAGAGACAGACATGAAATTTGGAGGTCCCGCCTTTTAAATAATGTAATTGGGTCATTATACCCATTCACTTTTTTGTCTGATTTCAAAAGAAAAAGAATTTCAGCTTGAGAGGGTTTAGCATAGGCATCAAATGTACAAATGATGTAATATTAATCCTGTACTTCATTCTCTGCACTTCTTCTTCTTCGTCTTCCTCATCATCATCATCGTTGTCTTCATCATCCTCATCATATTCCAAACAATTTTGCTGTTTTGTTTCTTGATGCCTCGAAATGACTAGTAAGCTGACACATGTTCTATGTAACTGACTCTCTTGTAACGCCTCTAATCTTCGGCACTAATATGACTTTATTGTGTTGCAAGTGTCGTAAAACTCTTGCTAAAACTTGAGTCAGCGACAGGCTGACTGAAGACAAGGATAAGTTGGCTGTCTTCTCCATGGGATGTCAATGCAGCAACACGTTGTCACCGGCCGGTGGTGAAGGAATTGGGAGAAGTGTTGAATCCTATAAGATTTTCTCCTAAAACTATCAAGTCTTGGAATCAAACTGAGCCCACATTTCTGTCCTGTCCTCAGACGCTGCCGAGTGTCCTGGTCCTGTGTCTGCGTGACCTTGACGCCGTGCTGCGACACTTGCTGAGCCGGGCGGTGGAGAGTAACGGTCAGGTCCCGGCTGTGGTACATGTAGGTCGTTTTCATGGGAACTGATCACACGGTCAAGTCGACACAAAACGTGTGGCGAGTTCACCGGAAAAAAACGTATCCAAGTAACAGTGAACTTGTAGTTTTAACTAATGTTACCTTTCACTTCCAACGCTTGAGTTGTAGTGGGGCGTAGATCTTGTGGGTCCCCGGGCGCCCGGCGACTGCTGTGTCTTGTCTGTACTCTCGGTACGACTGACGTTTTTTCTTATATTATCCCGTTGAGTGTTCAGCGTCCGGTAGATCTAGTTTGCAGTCACCAGTGCATGGGGAAAAACTGACACCCGTGCACAATCAGTTGGCCGGAAAGTGTCGCCCCCGAAACTAGTCAGGTTTTGGGGATGTGAAAGGGAAAAATATCAGCCCCTGAAACTCGTCACAGCCACCCCCACCCGCCAGCTTGTACCATGAGAGATTTGCTTTGTTGCTTACACTCAGGACATGCACAATTTGAACAGGTTTTATATATATATTGCTCCCAAAAATGTGTCCGTTTTCTCTTTAAAATGTTGAAACAGAAAGGTTGACATGTGTAGATTTTGATTGAATAAACTCTGGTTTCTTATTTTAAAGACATTATTACTTAAAGGTTGACATGTGTGGGTTACTTAAAGGTTGACATGTGTGGGGACATGTGTGGGGACATGTGTGGGTTACTTAAAGGTTGACATGTGTGGGTTACTTAAAGGTTGACATGTGTGGGTTACTTAAAGGTTGACATGTGTGGGTTACTTAAAGGTTGACATGTGTGGGTTACTTAAAGGTTGACATGTGTGGGTTACTTAAAGGTTGACATGTGTGGGTTACTTAAAGGTTGACATGTGTGGGTTACTTAAAGGTTGACATGTGTGGGGACATGTGTGGGTTACTTAAAGGTTGACATGTGTGGGTTACTTAAAGGTTGACATGTGTGGGGACATGTGTGGGTTACTTAAAGGTTGACATGTGTGGGGACATGTGTGGGTTACTTAAAGGTTGACATGTGTGGGGACATGTGTGGGTTACTTAAAGGTTGACATGTGTGGGGACATGTGTGGGTTACTTAAAGGTTGACATGTGTGGGGACATGTGTGGGGACATGTGTGGGGACATGTGTGGGGACATGTGTGGGTTATTTAAAGGTTGACATGTGTGGGTTTGCCTGCCCGTCCAAGGTGAACTCGCCGCACGTTTTGTCACAAGTTGGGGTCTGTGAGGAGATAATTGTGAGGAGATAACTGTGAGGAGATCACTGTGAGGAGATAATTGTGAGGAGATCACTGTGAGGAGATAACTGTTAGGAGATAAATGTGAGGAGATAACTGTGTTTGTTACTCTCTTGCAACGCCTCAAATCTGTTGCAAGTGCCGTAAAACTCTAACGAAAACTAAACTAAACTACCTTTTGTCTGTTTGTGTGATAGGTGCTGCGTGGCATGTGGGCTATCTGTGCCACGGTCCGTCCACCGTCCAGACAGTCGCGTCTGCACCAGGCCCTCAGGGAAGTGTTGACCGACAGGGAGGTCAGCCCGGACAAGTGGAGGAACTTGCAGCAGCTCGTTTTCGCTCTCACCAAGGTGAGGAAGGTCAAGGACACTCGAAATTGTCCAAGGGGTGGGTGTCAACAGAGAAGTCCTTACAGGGAATCAGGCTTGCTCTGCTCACCTCTCTAGCCTCAACAGCACAAAGTCTGCTTCGACTATCAAGGCACCCCGGAAATAGCGGGTCACAAGAGTGTGACAAACATACAAAAGAAGTAGAGGAAAAATGACGATAGTAAGGATGAGGAAAGAAAAAGCAGCAGTTCCCCCTATGTTGTTCCAGCACAGTATGAGCATGACATTGATAAATCAGCCCATTTACAATTCTACTGCGCATAAGGACATGTTAATGTCCCCCCTTTGGGAATGGCCTAAAGACACTTCAGTCAGTGGCACTGCCCTGGTGGGGGGGAGAGGGGGCGGGGGAAGAGTTGTGAGGTGAGTGGACAGCCAGAGAGTTTCTGTTGTACCACTAGCGACGTGGAGAAGTGGAGCAAACATTCTCTGTGTCTGTTCTAGACTTTGTTTATTATTCTGATCTTTGTCATTCTGTTAGTGGGTGGTTGGTGGGTGCTGTGATGTGGTTTGCTCCTTCTTTCCTATCAAACATCTGTTGCCATTAATGTTCAACACTTACACGACCTAATTATGTTGTAAGGGCTGTAAAACCAGTACTAAAACAAAGCTGCTCAAACTAAGAAAAACCCATTCTATTTGTCAGTGGAATGAGTTTGTTCTCCTGTGACGTTCTATTTGTTCGCGGGTTTGGAATCCCGTCAGGGGCCCGACGTTGTGTCCTTGGGAAAGGCACTTTGCACAGATTTTCCTCACTTCACCCAGGTGGGAATGGGTACCCGGCTATAGACAGCGGAAGATCTTGTCAGTTTGTAAGTGTTTGAGCGCTTAATCAGCTGCTTGCACTGTATGCTTCCCGGGAAGCTGAGAATGTTTCTGAGTGTTTCATGGTCTGCTGGGGTGATGATATAATATAAATATAGATTGGAAAGTCCATAGAGCTTGCTGTTGAGTGAGAATGTGCTATATAAAAATGCTATTTATTATATTATAATTATTATTATTATTATTGTCTGGATCGGAAAAGTAATGATTATTATTATTAATGTTTTATTTTTATGATTATGATTATGATTATTATTTTCCTCTTTGACATTGTACCCATCAGCCGTTCAGTCAAGTACAGAAAAGTAGGTCGTGTGTGTCGGTGAGAGCGGAGCCTCGGGTCTTGGTGCCGCTGTGTGCGGTCGTGTGCGACATACTGAGGCCGCTGATGGGCACGTGGGTGTGTGGGGAACAAGATGGCGGGGAACGGGATGGTGGAGAACAAGATGGCGGAGAACAAGATGGCGGAGAACAAGATGGCGGAGAACAAGATGGCGGGGATACAGCAGGCGGCGAAACTTTGAGCGTCGGACAGAACACGAGCATGTCGGTGAACAGTGGTCAGATGTCCAAGCAGTTCCTGTCCCAGACTTTGTCCGTGGTAAACAGCTTGCTGTCCCATGTGAACCCTGACGTAGTCATGCAGGTGAGTGGCCCAGACGTTGTACGTGGTAACCCTTTCTGTACGTCGTGTTTTACTATCGTATCCATACAACGCAGGGAACTCTGTGCCACCACTTTCCAAAGAAGAGATTTACTCGTTAATCCAATCCGTACACTTTGCATAGCAGTCTGCCAAAATGATTTATTGAGAAATACTGAAAGTTTCAAAGAGATCTTCGTACAACTAGTTTACTAAAATGTGAGGAATACAACTCTGAGTTTACAAAGTGACCTCAGGGCGTACAGATAGGGTTAAAAGTGACCTTTTGTTTTCCCAGCTGGAGCCAGTGAGTCTGTGTGCCGTGACCTGCGATATCTATGTGCTCAACTACGACGTTACGGCGGGCGGCGAGGTGGACAAGGAAACACTGCAGGTCAAGGCCGCCGCGCGCAAATGTCTCGACCTGCTCATTGGTGCCGTCACATCACATGGTCACAGCCAGGGAGGTAGGTCACGGGAAGGGGTGGGAGGGGAAGGTGTGTGGGAGGGGAAGGTGTGTGGGAGGGGAAGGTGTGGGAGGGGAAGGTGTGTGGGAGGGGAAGGTGTGTGGGAGGGGAAGGTGTGTGGGAGGGGG
>NW_004798378.1:142625-148704 GCF_000002075.1 Aplysia californica
TTCTTTTGTATGTTTGTCACTCTCTTGTGACCCGCTATTTCCGGGGTGCCTTGATAGTCGAAGCAGACTTTGTGCTGTTGAAGCTAGAGAGGTGAGCCGAGTAAGCCTGATTCCCTGTAAGGACTTCTCTGTTGACATGCACCCCTTGGCGCTCATATGACCTTATGCAGTTGTGAGCGCCGTAAAACCTCTACTGAAACAAACAAAGACCACATGTAGGCAGGCAGTAATCCACCTGTGTCCACCAGCTGTTCAAATGGTAGGCAGGCAGTAATCCACCTGTCTCCACAAGCTGTTCAAATGGTAGGCAGGCAGTAATCCGCCTCTCTCCACAAGCTGTTCAAATGTCCTCAGCCCAGAAAGCCACAAGTTTCCTGAGAGAGCAAACGTTTCCTTCTTTTGCCAACTGTGTCTGTGTTATGTATCTTTTCTTGGGTTTGCTTTTTCAGCATTTACATGTGGAATTTCTACAAAAGCTTTCATAACCGAATACAACCAATACCACAGATGAAGAAACTGCAAATAACAGAACTTTTCCAAATTTTGGCCATGATCTATGTGAACAGATAGCTAACGGTGTGCAGAGACCACTGTCATTTACTATGAAAGGTGTAAATAAATGACTTTATCACTCTCTCATTCCCCTAACTATGAACGTGTAGAAATAAATGACTTTATCACTCTCTCATTCCCCTAAAAAATAACTTGTGTATAAATAAATGACTTTATCACTCTCTCATTCCCCTAAAAAATAACTTGTGTATAAATAAATGACTTTATCACTCTCTCATTCCCCTAACCCAGAACGTGTGTATAAAGAAATAAATGACTTTGTCACTCTCTCATTCCCCTAACTATGTACGTGTGTATAAAGAAATAAATGACTTTGTCACTCTCTCATTCCCCTAACTATGAACGTGTGTAGAAATGAATAAATGACTTTGTTCCTCTCTCATTCCCGGCAGCAGATGGACACCTCCAGTGGTTGTGTAGGCGTGTCTGTTCATGTAGCTGGCTCCACCTGGCCGTTCTCCTCCCCTTGTTGCCTGCGCCCGCCCGCCACCCGGTACTGCTCTCAGTTTTTTCCTATTTGTTTCATTTTTCCTCTTCTTCTTTTTTTTCTCCTTTTCTTTTTTTTTTCTCTTGTTTTTTTTTGTCTCTTCTTTTTTTTCTACATTTTCCTTCTTTTTTTTTCTGCTCTTCTTCTACATTTTTCTCTTCTTTTTTAAAATCTACTTTACTTACGCCCGCATCAACACAGTTTAGATAATCTATTTAGGAGGCCATGCAGGACGAACCCGGGCTGAGAGGGATGCAACATCCCAGTAGGATGACCGAGATACTGGATAAACATCCTCCAGACAGGAAGCTGTATTGTGGTGTTTGTGTGTGCGCTGTGGAAGCTGTGGCAGGCGTCTGACCGTGTCCCGCTGACTTGATGGTGACCTAGGTGGGGAACAGGGTTATTACAGCCGGACGTTCCCAGTGTGTGATGGGGAACAGGGTTATTACCACAGGACACTCCCAGTGTGTGATGGGGAACAGGGTTATTACCACAGGACACTCCCAGTGTGTGATGGGGAACAGGGTTATTACCACAGGACACTCCCAGTGTGTGATGGGGAACAGGGTTATTACCACAGGACACTCCCAGTGTGTGATGGGGAACAGGGTTATTACCACAGGACACTCCCAGTGTGTGATGGGGAACAGGGTTATTACCACAGGACACTCCCAGTGTGTGATGGGGAACAGGGTTATTACCACAGGACACTCCCAGTGTGTGATGGGGAACAGGGTTATTACCACAGGACACTCCCAGTGTGTGATGGGGAACAGGGTTATTACCACAGGACGCTCCCAGTGTGTGATGGGGAACAGGGTTATTACCACAGGACACTCCCAGTGTGTGATGGGGAACAGGGTTATTACCACAGGACACTCCCAGTGTGTGATGGGGAACAGGGTTATTACCACAGGACGCTCCCAGTGTGTGATGGGTATAAAGAGTTAAGAAGTGCGACCTCCGAATTGAAGGTACATCTCTGATAGGACCAATCTCATCTCTTTTCACATCTCACGCTCATCAAATATGTTAATTGACGAAAACTCTTGGTCAATTTTTGTGCCTTTTCATTTATTTTTTATTTATCTTTCTTTTTTTTTTTAACAGGTCGATGTGAAGATTGCAGCTATGGCTGACAGAATGGTGATGGACATAAACAAAGGTATGTTTAGGCTATGGCTGACAGAATGGTGATGGACATAAACCAAGGTATGTTTAGGCTATGGCTGACAGATAGACACAAACCAAGGTATGTTTAGGCTATGGCTGACAGATAGACACAAACCAAGGTATGTTTAGGCTATGGCTGACAGATAGACACAAACCAAGGTATGTTTAGGCTATGGCTGACAGATAGACACAAACCAAGGTATGTTTAGGATGTTCACGTATGTCAATATCCCAATGAGAAAGAGAAGGAAGGTTTTGGAGAGAGGAATTTCTCCAGGTAGAGCCAGGCGTGGGGCGAGTTGCTAATGTTCAAAGCAAGTCCCAAGTCCAGGGTCTGTGAATAGACTCTAGGATTTCGCCTCCCCAACACTTTGACACCTCACTGCTTTCTTGTCCTATCTACATTTTCAATAACAGTGAAAACAGTTCATAGCAAAGAGTGAGCTTAAGACGATGTCACATTTTCACTAATAAAAAAAATGGAGATACGACAAGAAAGCACTGAGGTGGCGACTTGCTGCCAAAATGTGATTTGATTGTAACTTGTCTTGTGAGAGGGGTGGGGCAACTGTTTATACCAGTACTGAAGTGTAAGGTGATATATTCGGTGAGAAGAACATTGTCCTGTATTTTCCAATACAATATAATCACGAAATACCTTTGAAAATAAAGAAAAGTTGGGTGTCCCGTTACATAACTGTGAATTCTTTTGAATAGAAAACTCATATTCCTTTTCAATGGTGGAGTGATGAAACTTTTGAAGAAACCAACTTTTCAGTAGAACTTGTTTTTCTCTAGTGTATTCTCAATATTTGTTTGGGTATTGTTTCAGAACTTTTGTTGAAAATTATGGATTAATGTGCTTAAAAATTGCACTTGCAAATACCAAAAGACGTTACTTCAAGTCAGCTGTAACACTGTTGTGGAGTTGTCTGGGGAAGGCATTCAAACCGGCTCTTTGTGGGTGGTTGGTGGGTGCTCTGGTGTGGTTTGTTCCTTCTTTCCTACCAAACATCTGTCATCCTGATCTCTCCTCCTTCTATTTTGTGTTTGTTACTCTCTTATAACACCTCTTCAGCACTTATATGACCTTATTGTGTTGCAAGTGCTGTGAAACTCTTACTTACTTACTTGACTTTCTCCATCCTCTTGTACCTCTAGGGCCCATGCTTACTTACTTACTTGACTTTCTCCGTCCTCTTGTACCTCTAGGACCCATGCTTACTTACTTACTTGACTTTCTCCGTCCTCTTGTACCTCTAGGGCGTCGAGGGGAGAAAGAGCTTCCTGTCTCTAGCGAGTTCGATGGCCTGGCTGGGTGGGATGTTGAATGTTCTCAAGGTATCTTTTCCGTTTCTTGGTTTTGGTCTGTCCGTTTCTTTCTCCTATGATTTTCTTTAGCAATAAATAATCCGCCACCGGCTTGCTAGGCCTGTTGTGGTTTCACCAGAGCCCCGTTAGCCTGACGTTTCAGGGTGACCCGGGGTGGTCTTCATGGCTACCGTAGCGGTACTCACGCCATACATCTTCCAAACCCAGCAATCTCCTACTTTGTCCGTTCCCACCTCCCACGACGATGGATGACGGGTTGGATTTTGGGAGGCAAAACTCTTACGAAAACTAAAAGACGAGCTGTTTCTCGGCTCTATAGGACTGTTCTTGTGTGGATGAGCTTGTCTTTACCTTTAGTCCCGTCTTTTTCTGTTTGATCAAGGACTTCAAGAACTCTGTCTGCTGGTACAGATGGCGACGTGTTGCAACCAGACGCTGCGGCACATCATCCCGACGTTTTCTCGACTCGCCGGCTCTGTCGGCAAGGTGCAGCTAGTTACTCTTCTCTGCCAGGTAAGTGCGTCGCGCCGCTTCTCTGGTATGGCGCTCACACTTTTTTGGTACTGACGTTCTGTAGAACCGTAATCTGTTATGTGAAAGAGTCCATGTAGGGCTGGCTCGGCTGACTGCACCGACGCATTACACGTGACACGGGACATGTGACACCTCTGTGTGGGGCTGATGGCACCGACACGTTACACGTGTGCAGGTGATGGCACTGACATGTGACACCCCCCCCCCCTCATTCCCAAAGGGGGGATATTAACATGTCCTTATGCACAGTAGATTTGTAAATGGGCTGATTTATCAATGTCATGCTCAACATAGGGGGAACTGCTGCTTTTTCTTTCCTCATCCTTACTATCGTCATTTTTCCTCTACTTCTTTTGTATGTTTGTCACTCTCTTGTGAACTGCTATTTCTGGAGTGCCTTGATAGTCGAAGCAGACTTTGTGCTGTTGGGGCTAGAGAGGTGAGCAGAGTAAGCCTGGTTCCCCGTGTGGACTTCTCTGTTGACATCTACCCCTTAGCGCTCATATGACTTTATGCAGTTGCGAACGCTGTAAAACCTTATTAAAACTAAAAAACAGACACGTGACACCTCCTTGTTAGGGGTGGGTGAATGGTTGTTTACTGGCATTGTTTACTGGCATGACACGGGATGAAAATATTGCCCAGGTACGGAAACACGGTGGAAGTTGTCTAGGACAGCCGCCCGTTGTCAAGGAGAAAACTGGTTGTCTTGGACAGCCGCCCGTTGTCAAGGAGAAAACTGGTTGTCTTGGACAGCCGCCCGTTGTCAAGGAGAAAACTGGTTGTCTTGGACAGTGTTGTTGTATAATGTAGAAAAAACGTAGGGGGAATAAGAAGTGATGGTTGGTACAGGTGATTGTCTTACACAAAATGATGATGAGATGGTTCAACACCAACTTTTCCTGCCTGGTCGTGTCTTTCCTACAAGATCATTGTTTTCTTTCGACGCAACTCTATTTTTGGAAAATTCTTATTTCTAGGGTGGGCTGTAGGGGTTTTCTTTGTGTCTGTTCGGGTGTGCTCTCACGTCGGCGTTTGTCGTGTGAATCTGTTTCCCCAGATTTTGTTTACGTCTTTGGCCCCAGAGATGACCAGATTGGTTGAGATTGTCCTCCGACTGGTCCCCAAGGACAGCGGCACTGTGCCAGACCCCGGTGCACGGTGCGAGGAGCAAGGGGAGCAGACACCTGGCTGGGAAGGTAGGCGGACACGTTGTTACTAAATATATCTGTTGTGTACATCAGGTGGGATGAGCTGCCATGTTGTTTGTCTTTTTGTGTGTGTTTGTCTTTTTGTGTGTGAGTTCTTTTATCAAAACTAGGTATAGGTGGGTGGCTGGTGGGTGCTCTGCTGTGGTTTGCTCCTTCTTTCCTACCAAACATCACTCGTCCTTATCTTTCCTCCTTCTTTTTTGTGTTTGTTACTCTCTTGTAACACCTCTAATCTTCGGCAGTTCTATGACCTTATTGTGTTGTAAGTGCCGTAAAAAGCTTATTAAAATAATAAAATCTCCTCCTTCGTTCCTATCAAACATCTATCGATCTTCGGCACTTCCGTGACCGTATTGTGTTGCCAGTGCCGTAATACTCTTACTGGAACGTGTTGTGCTTATTGTGTTGCAAGTGCCGTAAAACTCTTACTGGAACGTGTTGTGCAGGTGTTGAGCGGCGGCGAGAGACGAGTGTGCTGCTCACCCAGGCCGCCCTGGCGTGTCTGCTGGCCGAGGTGTCGGAGACATCCCGCTGTCATGTCCTCTCCAACTACCAGGCCGCTCTCAAGGTCAGTTGTCCACGTACATACAGTTATCCACATATGATACGTAACCTGTCCACGTACATACAGTTATCCACATATGATATGTAACTTGTCCACGTACATACAGTTATCCATATATGATATGTAACTTGTCCACGTACATACAGTTATCCATATATGATATGTAACTTGTCCACGTACATACAGTTATCCATATATGAT
>NW_004798378.1:150006-163104 GCF_000002075.1 Aplysia californica
TGTCCACGTACATACAGTTATCCATATATGATATGTAACTTGTCCACGTACATACAGTTATCCATATATGATATGTAACTTGTCCACGTACATACAGTTATCCATATATGATATGTAACTTGTCCACATACAAAAAGTCACTTATCTACACAGTTTTATGTATCCCATGACTTTGACGTTTCTGAAATGACTCATTACGTCGTGCTGTGTATAGAGATCTCCGTGGTGTATCCCACAGGCCCTGGTGCCCTCCACCAACGACCTGACGTCTCTGCCGCTCACCGCCCTTCAACATTGTCTCCTGCTTCTGTCGGAGGTCGGAGGTCAAGCCGCGCTCATCCTGCAGGTGGGTGGTTGGTGGGGGCTCTGCTGTGGTTGCCCCTTCTTTCCCGATCAAACCTCTATAGTGCCTATCTCTCCTCCTTCTTTTCTTTGTATGTTACTCTCTTGTAACATTTCTAATCAGTGGGTGGTTGGCAGGGGCTCTGCTGTGGTTTGCTCCTTCTTTCCTATCAAACATCTATTATACTGCTTATCTCTCCTTCATTTCTTTGTGTGTTGCTCTCTTGTAACATTTCTAATCTTTGGCATCTGGCTGGGTGACCAGATGGGGCGTTTTGCACTGCGTCTTAACCCTATCCGTACGCCCTGGGGTCATTTTGTACCCCCGGGGTTGTATTCTTCACATCTTAGAATACTTCTAGTACGAAGATCTCTTTGAAACTTTCAGTATTTCTCAAAAAATAATTTTGACAGACTACTATGCAAAGCGTATGGATCGGATTTACGGGTAAATTTCCTCTTTGGAAAGTGGTGGCACAGAGTTCCCCACGTCGTATGGATACGATAGTAAAACACAACGTACGGCTAAAGCTATTCGATTGGCGACACACGTGCTGCTTATTCTTCATGCCTTTTAAGTGGCTGTTCAGTTTTAGTTTTATTAAGACATTTACGGGTTAGTAAAGGAAAGCCCCAAAAATGGCACGGGGCAGCCGCTTTTAATGTTTGACGTTGTGAAAATGTTAAGTGTCCTTCCTTGGTTGTGAAAATGTCAAGTGTCCTACCTTGGTTGTGAAAATGTGAAGTGTCCTACCTTGGTTGTGAAAATGTTAAATGTCCTACCTTGGTTGTGAAAACGTTAAATGTCCTACCTTGGTTGTAAAAATGTTAAATGTCCTACCTTGGTTGTGAAAATGTGAAGTGTCCTACCTTGGTTGTGAAAATGTGAAATGTCCTACCTTGGTTGTGAAAATGTTAAATGTCCTACCTTGGTTGTGAAAATGTGAAGTGTCCTACCTTGGTTGTGAAAATGTTAAATGTCCTACCTTGGTTGTGAAAATGTGAAGTGTCCTACCCTGGATTGAGAGTAGGCGACAGTCATGTCCCTCCACTTTATGACCTTTTTGTGTTGCAAGTGCTGTAAAATTCTTACTTTGTGGGTGGTTGGCAGGTGCTCTGGTGTGGTTTGCGCCTTCTTTCCTTCCAAACATCTATCATCCTGATCTCTCCTCCTTCTTTTTTGTGTTGTGTTTGTTACTCTCTTGCAACAGATCTAATCTTCGGCACTTATATGACCTTATAGTGTTGCAACTGCCGTAAAACACTTACTATAACTAAACTAATTCTTCCTTTTACTAAAACTGAACTCAACCTCATCTTGCAGGTCTGTGCTCTGGACTTACTGAGCATGGTACAGGATTTGTCGTCAGGGAAGAAGAGAGGAGGACATGGAGGGAAGCTGTTGGAGGGAGAGGAGGGGAAGGGAGGAGAAGGTGAAGAGAGGGGGAAGGGAGGAGAAGGTGAAGAGAGGGGGAAGAGAGGAGAACATGGAGAGGAGGGGAAGAGAGGAGAAGGTGAAGAGAGGGGGAAGGGAGGAGAAGGTGAAGAGAGGGGGAAGGGAGGAGAACATGGAGAGGAGAGGAAGGGAGGAGAAGGTGAAGGGAAATTATGGGAGGAAGGGACGGGGAAAGAGGAGGGGGACGGCGGGGCCCTGCAGCGCCAGATGTGTGATATTCGCAAGAGTGTGCGGTTAGTCAGGGAGGAGAGTGTTCGGAGCAGTCTGATGAAAAAACTGCGGTGACGAGGAAGCAGACGGCGTGGAGCACCCACCGACAGCCCACACTTTATGATGAGACGACTGTTGTTGTGGCAGGAAGAGGCTGATGATACTTGTTGCTGCCCCCCCCCCCCCCAGGGCAGTGCTACTGACTGAAGTGTCTTTAGGCCATTCCCAAAGGGGGGGATACTAGCATGTTCTTATGCACAGTAGAATTGTAAATGGACTGATTTATCAATGTCATGCTCATACTGTGCCGGAACAACATAGGGGGAACTGCTGCTTTTTCTTTCCTCATCCTCACTATCGTCATTTTTCCTCTACTTTTTTTGTATTTTGTCACTCTCTCGTGAACTGCTATTTCCGGGGTGCCTTGATAGTCGAAGCAGACTTTGTGCTGTTGGGGCTAGAGAGGTGAGCAGAGTAAGCCTGAATCCTCGTTTGAACTTCTCTGTTGACATCCACCCCTTGGCGCTCATATGACCTTATGCAGTTGTGAGTGCTGTAAAACCTTACTAAAACTAACAACATAAATATGGCGTGTTGGCTGAAGACAGCACTTTGTTGGAATTTGTGATCATTTAGAATGGTGATTGTGATGGTAAAAATAAAAAGAAGTTCAACAATTGCGCTTTAGATGAAAGAGTTTAAACCAAAAAAGGGAAAATGAATGTTCAGTCTGTTACTGTTACATAATTGATAATGGTGCAGTTGCTGTATATTGTTCTGTGCATGTCTGTGAGAAAAGTGTTCTCTTGCCGTATTCACTTCTTGTACAGCACAGTGGGATCAAGTGTAAGTTCCTCTCTTTTCTTTGTTCAAGAAGTTGGAAATGTTGGTTTTGTTATGTTTTTGAAATAAAAAATATGAATTTATCAAATCTCTGAGATTGCTTGTTTTTTTGTTTTTTTTGTGAAGGGCTGTAATATCAGCTTAGTTGAATGAATGGATGAATGGATGAATGAATGAATGAATGAATGAATGTTATTGATCTCTGGCAAGAAAGTTTACATGTTTTCTACTGTGCATAAGAACATGTTAATGCCCCCCCCCCCCCCCTTAGGCCATTCCCAAATGGGGGATATTAACATGTTCTTATGCACAGTAGAATTGTAAATGGGCTGATTCATGTCACGCTCATAACTGTGCCTGATCTACAACAGGGAACTGCTGCTTTTTTCTTTCCTAATCCTTACTGTCGTCATTTCCCTCTACTTCTTTTGTATGTTTGTCACAATCTTGTGACCTTCTATTTCCACGGGTGCTTTGATAGTGGAAGCAGACTTTGTTCTGTTGAGGTTAGAGAGGTGAGCAGAGTAAGTCTGATTACCTGTAATGACTTGTCTATTTACATTTACCCCTTGGTGCTCATATGACCTTATGCAGTTGCAAGCACCGTAAAAACTCTACTAAACTAGACTAAGTTCATGGGTTGACTACAAGTTCATAAGTGTAAATTATTTCTTCCTCTCTCTCTCTGTCTCTCTTTCTCTCCCTCCCTTCCTCCCTCTCTCCCTCTCCCTCCCTTCCTCCCTCCCTTCCTCCCTCTCTCCCTCCCTGACTCCCCATAGTACCGTAGAGAAAAGTACATGTAGTTGAAATCCCCAGTGAGAAGTTTGTAAAGCTTTGTGTCCACTTTGCTTGGTACTTCTGGTGGTGTACATTCCTGTCACAAAAACCACCTCTTTCTGTGACCTTAGGTAGCCTGACAATGAGGAAAGGGCCGTTACATTATGGGGCCTGCCACCGTTGCCCTGGACAAGAAGAATGGGGACATGGACTGCAAGACCCTTGTACGATACAGGCAAAGCACTTCAGTGGGTGGTTGGCGGGTGCTCTGGTGTGGTTTGTTCATTCTTTCCTATCAAACACCCATCGTCCTTCTTTTTTGTGTTTGTTACTCTCTTGTAACACATCTATTCTTCGGCACTTATATGACCTTATTGTGTTGCAAGTGCCGTAAAACTCTTACTAAAATTAGACTTTCGTTCGTGGAGGGGCAACAACAGCTATTTTAACATAATACAAGTTACAACCGATTTGATTCGTGACTTTGAAAACGAACGCATTTGATTTCGAAGGTCACAGTTGATTTAGTCAAATTGGGTCCAATTGTGCCCAAATAGTAGCTTTTTGCCTCATCCATGAAACCCTATCTAGCTGGTCCCATCTCCTCAGTCACATGAATTCGATTGGTGAATTGGTGGTGTGAACTTGGCCTAAGACTTGTTGCTGTCAGTGGCAGAAGATATAGATTTCTAGATCTACATTCAATTCCTGAGTGGGGAGTTTTTTACACACAGCCCCGAGAGGTTTTGAGTTTTTTACAACACAGCCCGGAGAGGTTTTGAGTTTTTTCAAGACAGGCCGGAGAGGTTTTGAGTTTTTTTTAACACAGCCCGGGTTTAACCTGAAAGGCAGGGGAAAGCTGCTAGCCTCCTACATTATCGAAACTGTGACTTGTTCTTGTTCTTGTTCTGGTTCTGGTTCTTCTTCCTTCTTGATGACAGTGAGACAGTCAGGCCGGTAGCACACAAACTGTTCACTTCTCTGTAGTTCCTCGATCTAGGCTGCCATAACATTTCCTCTCCTGTGGTGAAGAAGATTGCTACGTCGGTCACGTCTGTGCTAGCCTGAGGGTTGGGAAACGAGTACAGTGCTGCAGGAAATGGCAGCTGGTCTTTAGGTTCTGGTCTGGTCACATTTATTATTGTTACCATTATCCGTATCATTATCAGTATCATTGTACATTCCAACTCGCAGTTTAAGATCATCAGCTGACAAAAAGAAATTTATTTTACCATCTGTGAAACTTAAAACAATGGGTGAAAGGGCATTTGAATACCAAGGCCCCAAGATCTGGAATGCTTTACCAAGTACGTTGAGAGAAATCAAATCTTTTGATTCATTCAAATGTCAGCTGAAGTCGTTTCTGTTTTTAAATTAATAAGATGAATATTATTTTGAATAATTTTCTTTAGTCAGAACACAACGTTTCATGTTACTGTTGTATGTTGTACTGTATTGTAAAGCGCTCAGAGCATGTGTACTTTATTCGGGGTTGAGCGCTATATAAATGTCATTTATTATTATTATTATTAATATTATTATTAGTATCATGATCCTTTTACTTTAGAGGCAGTTTTCTTCTATCCATTTTATCTGGACCAAGGGCGTAGGGGATAGGCTTCTCTTTCTTGAAACAGATTAACGTGTTTTTATTTATTTATTAATTTTTTTTTTTGGGTGGGGGGCGTGCAAAGCAAAAAGCGAAACCAATAGGCAACGGGTGGAAAAGCGAAACAGAAGCTCAACGTAATACAAAACTGCTCAGCTGCATAAATCACACTCACCATCATTTAGCTATACTGTTCCTGGTTTTCTATTTTGGAGATCGAAAAAATGAGATTAAAAAATAAAAAGTAATTTGAGAAAAGCAATGGCTTAAAGTTAAACATTTGTATAAAACGATAAAAGAATTGGGGCCTCATTACTTAATTCATTAAAAAATAATTAAGATAGATTCTCATTATTATTTTATTTAAAAATATAGGCCTATATCCTTACTGGTTTTGTTTTTATCTAAAACAATCAAACTGAGATGTAAATTTTTCTGTTGGAAAAATCTCACGAACGTAAACACGCGAAGTTTTTAATAGCCAGGCAATGTTTTCGTTTTGTTTTCGCTGAAGAAGTCCCAAGGCCAAGATCATGACAATTCACTGTACAAGATGGCTGCTTACCTGTCTATCTCCATGACGATGGCTTCGAATGATGTTCTTTGAGTTTTTCCTTTAAATTTTCAACGTTGCATTCGATCAACAAGACGCCATTTTAATCATTTTGGTTGGTTTTGGTTATGATCCCTCTTTAATGTCATAAGGCAGAAGGCCAATAAGGGTCTGTCTCTCAATTTTATGTTTCTTTCAAAAAAACAAAAAAACCACAAGGAAAACAACCGGAGTGTCTACGTACACGATAACCGGGCTCCTGGTCTCAGTCTCAACGTACACGATAACCGGGCTCCTGGTCTCAGTCTCTACGTACACGATAACCGGGCTCCTGGTCTCAGTCTCTACGTGTACACGATAACCGGGCTCCTGGTCTCAGTAGGCTCTACGTACATGGTTACCGGGCACCTAGTCTCTCCTAGACTCCGTATGTACACGATAACCGGGCTCCTGGTCTCAGTCTCTACGTACATGGTTACCGGGCACCTAGTCTCTCGTAGACTCAGTATGTACATGGTAACCGGGCACCTAATCTCAGTATCGGTGCATTTTCGGTAAGGCCGTCGTTATTTGGACTCGGGTCCGGAAAAAAGGAAGTGTCTTCGTTCTATAGATCTAACGTTCAGTGCTTCCAATTTTCCGCCATTTTTTAGTTTCCCCCACACCTTATCTGCCGATCCAATGCCCGCCGCCTCATTGATACGCCCCCCCCCCCCCCCCACGTTTCCCACTTTCTTTGTTGTAGAAAAAGGTAAAATTGAAGATTAGCAGACCACCTGGCATCTGCATATTATGAGCTGTGTAAAAAAAAAAAAAAGACCGATTCGTTCAAATACACAAGCCTGTGTCATATCGATTGTTTACCAAGAAAAAGTTGTGTTGCTGTGTAGAGCTGAGCATACGGCAACTTTTGATTCCATAGACCAGCGCACAATTCATTACGTATTCATTACGTAGATCTACGTCAAGACTAGCTTATTATTGTAATAATGATAAGTTGCCAGGGGGAAAAAGACCGACGCTTATGCGACGTTCAAAGCCCGGACCGATAGTGCCCCCCACCACCCTCCCCGACACGCACACAGCCACACGTGTGCAGGCCGCCCATCCGACCCCGACACACGCTAACGAGCCATCTTTAATTGCTTCTGATGACCTTTTGACAAATAAACATTTATTAGAAGCGCTATAACTTTTCAGGCCGGCCTCAAATTCATCATAAGATTAAAACTCAGCTCCTGCACAAAACGCCTTTTTGCCCGAAGTGATCCCGGTCTCTACCCAGCCTGAGGCGAGTCACGAGTGAGGCAGGACAGGAAGCCGGAGTCACGAGTCACAGGAAGTCGGAAGTGATGTCATGCTGAACAAGAATCAGAGTCCGAATAACATTTTTTCATATTCGGACTCGAGTCCGAATAATCACTTCGTTTCGGTAATTCCCACCCCCTTACTTGAGCCTAGATCTACATCTATATCTAGATTTCTAGATCTCTATGCATTTGATGCGTGGCGAGCTAAGATATCAAAGCTAACAACTGCAAAACATCAAATTATTGTAAAATCAGAGGGGCAAAACCCCCCACCATATTTTTATTAGGTCAGGGAGGCAAGCTTGGGGCCAAAACCGGTGAATAACAATTGCGGGGTGGGAACTACCGAAAAAGCGCCTCAGTATCTACGTACACGATAACCGGAATGAAAATAAATCAATATTTGCCCTGTGCTGTCACTTGCTGAAAAAAAAGAAAGCCATACAAAAGCGTCTTGTCGGGCTCACCATCGTGACCAGTCAGTGAACCTGTGCTTTTGCATCACATTGAGTACCGGTTGGGGTCACCAAAGTTCAAAGTCTGTGCGCTGCAAAGTATAGGGCTTGGGAATGGGGGGATTATTGATTTTTTTAAAAGGTACAGTCGGGGGAGGGGTGGGGATGAAGGCAACACCGGACGACAAAAACTAAACTTGGAGTTCTGAACGAACTGCCCGGTTACCGTGTACGTGACACTGAGACTACGTGCCCGGTTACCGTGTATGTGACACTGAGACTACATGCCTGGTTGCAGGTTACTGTGTATGTAGATATTGAGGCTACATGCCCGGTTACCGTGTACGTGACTCTGAGACTACATTCCCGGTTGCCGGTTACCGTGTATGTAGATATTGAAGCTACATGCCTGGTTACTGTGTACGAAGACACTGAGACTACGTGCCCGGTTGCTGGTTACCGTGTACGTAGACACTGAGGCTAGGTGCCTGAAAAGAAAGTTCTCCTTCCTACTCATCATATAAAGATAGATGAGAAGAAGACACTATGTTAAAAAAATAAGTGGAAATATGATTCATTCGTTCCAACAATGGAAGAATTCTCTTTATCATCAAGAATAAACCAGCTTGGGCCGGGGAAACAGTAGAAGACTTGGAGTTTTTTCTCCTGCTTTTTTAGTATGGACTTTAAATCTCCGGCAAGCCGCTCTCAGCAGCTCACGGTAGGAACACGGTAGGAACTGCTGTACCTGTGAGCCGCTGGCAGCGGCTTGGGCACATTCTTTTACAACGACTTCCAAGTCAAATTACTTTTTGGCTATTGCTAAAAACAGGTCTTTTTTATCGGTTGTTAATTCATTAGATGAAGAACTTCTATCAAAATAGGTTCACTTGTTTTGATATAAAGACTAATTTAGTGACGTATGTCACTTTTAGATTTTGTACCAAAAGAGGGCCCCGGTATAGTGTGTTTACCCCCTCGGAGACAAAGAGTTGATTTACCTGAGGGGTCATGTAGCTTTTCGTAATCTCCACGCATCCAGTATTCTATTCTTTGTAAGTCTGCTTCATGTGTCTTCTTTTCTTCTTCTTCTTTTTCTCCTCCTCCACCCCCTTTTTCTCCTCCTCCACTCCCTTTTCTTCCTCCTCCTCCTCCTCCTCCTCTTCTTTTTCTTCTTCTTTTTTATTATGCTATTTCCAAATTGTTTTTTTAATCGAGGGTGTTATGTATGAGTCAGTTCAGTGTGATTGGTTTGTTTGACTGTGCCTGTTTGTTTGTTTGTTTGACTGTGTTTGTTTATTTGTTTGACTGTGTTTGTTGATTGTGTTTGTTTGTTTGTTTGATTGTGTTTGTTTGTTTGTTTGATTGTGTTTGTTTGTTTGTTTGATTGTGTTTGTTTGACTATGTTTGTTTGATTGTTTGTGTTTGTTCGATTGTGTTTGTTTGATTGATTGTGTTTGTTCGATTGTGTTTGTTTGATTGTTTGTGTTTATTCGATTGTGTTTGTTTGATTGTGTTTGTTTGACTGTGTTTGTTTGACTGTGTTTGTTTGACTGTGTTTGTTTGACTGTGTTTGTTTGGCTGTGTTTGTTTGACTGTGTTTGTTTGGCTGTGTTTGTTTGACTGTGTTTGTTTAATTGTGTTTGCCTGCAGTGAGCTGAAGGGCTCCTCTCGTTGAGTCAAGGTGGGTGCCATGGCCAGCAAAACGCCCGGGGAAGGCGATGCGTCAGCTGCCAGTAGCGACGCGCCTGCTTCTTCTTCTTCTTCTGCTCCTGTGCAGGCAGACGGACCGGGAGTCTACTCAGACCCAAAGGTATTGTCCAGCAGAGTCTATGTCAGTACTCAGACCCAAAGGTATTGTCTAACATAGTCTATGCCAGTACTCAGACCCAAAGGTATTGTCCAGCAGAGTCTATGTCAGTACTCAGACCCAAAGGTATTGTCCAGCAGAGTCTATGTCAGTACTCAGACCCAAAGGTATTGTTTAACATAGTCTATGTCAGTACTCAGACTCAAAGGTATTGTTTAACATAGTCTATGCCAGTACTCAGTCCCAAAGGTATTGTCCAGCAGAGTCTATGTCAGTACTCAAACCCAAAGGTATTGTCCAGCAGAGTCTATGTCAGTACTCAGACTCAAAGGTATTGTTTAACATAGTCTATGCCAGTACTCAGACCCAAAGGTATTGTCCAGCAGAGTCTACGTCAGTACTCAGACCCAAAGGTATTGTCCAGCAGAGTCTACGTCAGTACTCAGACCCAAAGGTATTGTCCAGCAGAGTCTACGTCAGTACTCAGACCCAAAGGTATTGTCCAGCAGAGTCTATGTCTTGTGCAAGTTTTCTTTCTTGAAACCCTTACTAGTGTCGTCGAACAATAGCGTATGTGTGGTGTGAGGGAGATAATGTGTGTGTGTCACGGTGTGCTGGAATCATTTTGTTCCTCAATTTCTGGGCATGTGGAGTCATTATTATCATCTGAAAGCTGATTTATTTGCCTTGCTTCCAATGAAATAAATATCCATCTATCTTGAATAGAAATCAAGATATTTGCCGCCTGGTTTCA
The DNA here is from genome assembly GCF_000002075.1 of Aplysia californica. Lineage (NCBI taxonomy): Eukaryota > Metazoa > Mollusca > Gastropoda > Aplysiida > Aplysiidae > Aplysia > Aplysia californica. The sequence continues at coordinate 160,126 of NW_004798378.1, forward strand.
GTTGTGAAATCAGCGAAAAAATGGCCGCCAAAGTTTGGTAACGCCAATAGTCAAAGAGCCTTTAAAAACAGAAAAATGACATATTTTGTACCTTTAATCAATGTTTTTCAGTAAAATTCACGTGGAAATGTGTTGATTTTTTTGTGGACAAGACGTTAAGCTAAAAAATAAAAAATTGGTTTACGACTGTTACTAGTTACCTTGGATGACGATGTTAATTGAGCTCGACAAAAATCTCTATTGCTTTGCGGTGGAGGTTAAAGATTTTGTGGCACTGAGGGGGTTCATGATAGATTTGAAACTGTGTCACGTCTTCAGCGGTCCAACCAACTGCTGCGGTCTGCTGGCCTGTGCTTCAAGGACAGGCTGTACACGGATGTCACGGTGGTCGTGGACGAGACGCGCTTTGACACGCATCGGCTGGTCCTCGCTTCTTTGTCCGACTTCTTCCCTCCCTTGTTCAAGGTAAACAACTGTTGATATTACGTACAATCGAAATTGTCCGGGACGGTCACCCAATGGCGACCCCAGTGCTTTCTGGTCCTATCTCTAGTTTTAATAACAGTGAAACCAGTTCATCACAAAGAGTGAGCAATTTATATTAAAAGTGATGATGTGTGTAATGAAATTTTAGAAATGATTTATGGATATTGGGTTATTGTGGACTTTTGGCATGAACACAGAGCGTGTTCTGTGGTGTGGTTAATCCATGCTGTGTCTTACACTGGAGGTTTCATCAATGTTTAGTGGGTGGTTGGCGGGTGCTCTGGTGTGGTTTGCTCCTTCTTTCCTATCAAACATCTATCGTCCTGATCTCTCTTCCTTCTTTTTTGTGTATGTTACTCTCTTGTAACACCTCTAATCTTCGGCACTAAAATGACCTTATTGTGATGCAAGTGCCGTAAAACGCTAACTGAAAAATAAAATGATGGATGTTTCTTCTTCCTCCCCCACCTGGTTTGACTAGAATTGATGAAATATATAACACCACAAGTATAAAACAGATACAAAGCATTATAAACGACACATCCCACCCCCTTTCCGCGCAAATTGTCAGATCACACAGAGGCAGATATATACCTCTAAAAACAAAGAAAGAAAGAAAGAAAAGAAGTTTTTTTATCATTTAGCATAAAGGCTTTTGTCAGAATGAGCATAGATGTGTATTGCTCTTAGAGTATGTGTCTATATAACTCTACAGGTTATTTGTAATAAAATTCCTGCATGTGGTTGAATGATGCATCTGATGTGGTATGTACATTTTGTCAGCTTTGCTTCTCTTTTTATATTGAAATGTAATGAGAGAAATAGATAATTTAAACATCTGTGTATACCTGCATGTGTTTTTACCGTCCTGTACAGCCAAGAAAAACTTCCCTCTGGGATTGGCGTCGGTGGCCTAGTGGTTAGGCTCTCGGACTCGCAACCGTAAGGTCGTGGGTTCGAATCCCGTCAAGGGCCCGACGTTGTGTCCTTGGGAAAGGCACTTTACACGAATTTTCCTCACTCCACCCAGGTGGGAATGGGTACCCGGCTATAGACAGCGAAAGATCTTGTCAGTTTGTTAGTGTTTGAGCGCTTTATCGGCTGCTTGCACTGTATGCTTCCCGGGAAGCTGAGAATGTTTCGGAGTGTTGTATGGTCTGCTGGGGTAATAATATAGTGTAAAGCGCATAGAGCCTGCTGTTGAGCGGGGACATGCGCTATACAAATGCTATCTATTATTATTATTATTATTATCTTACCTTATCTTACCTTACCCTACCAGCTGGACCAGACAAACAGCGGGGAGGTGACGCTGCACGAGGTATCGGCCCAGGACTTTGCCGTGCTGCTCCGGTTCGCCTACACGGGAGAGATCTCTCTGACCAATGACAACGTCCAGGGGATTCTGATGGCTGCCGACTACCTCAGCATCGGCTTTGTGAGGGAAGCCTGCGAGCTCTTCATGGCCCAGAATCTGGACTGCGACAACGTCTGCGATGCGCTCAGATTTGCCGTCAACTACTCTCTGCCTCACCTGCAGAATGGAGCGGAGGGGTTCTTGTGCAACGACCTAGATACTGTGTCAAAGACGCCAGGGTTTCTCGAGATGGACCCGGATTTTCTCGCGTCTTTTTTCGACAAGGACGATTTGGTGCTGTATGGAGGAGTGGTTCTCAAATCTGTGGATCGCGAGGAGTTGGTGTTTAAAGCTGTGCTGAGGTTTTTGTCTCAGATTCCTGCGCCCGACCCTGCTGTGTTTGAGCGCCTGATACAGACCGTCAGACTTCCGGTGCTCTCCAAGGAAACCATGAAAATATGTGCGAAAAAATTCAAGAATATCGAAAAGAATGAGATTCTGAAGCGCTACATGAAGATGTGGGAAGTGGCGACTCGCTACATTCACGACCAGAAACAAGACTACTCGCTGACGGAGCCTATCGGGCAAGACGTAGAGGGGATCCCCGTGCCGTGGCTCCACCCCAGAAGACTGGCAGCGTTCTCCATCAGTGCGGGGTCCACTCGGTACGCGGCCGGGGGTCAGGTCGCGCGCTGCAGCAACCCGCCGCAGTACCTCTACAACGACCCCAACTTGGAGATCAGCCAGATCGACGTGTGGATCCGCCGCTGGGACGGCCGGCCTGTGATTGGTGGGCTGGCCGTGAAGTACCGCAAGCCGCTGGACGACAGCCGAGGCGACCTTGAGTACAGGCGGGGCAGCATGTACGACCGCTGGGAGCGCCACCACATGGTGTTGCAGCCGCGCGAGTACATCGTCAAGGTGATCGTGGGCAGCGGCTACCTCATCGACCGGCTGGGCTTTGTCACCAGCTCAGGGCGCACACTGGGCCCGTTTGGCGGTCCGGGCGGCGGGAAGCACATCGAGAGGGCACCCAAGGGGGCCATGTCCTATCTGCACGACATCAACTGTGACACGGTGACCACACAGGGGGCCGGCGCCATCTACAACATGATGCTGCGCTGGATCACGCTGGA
>NW_004798378.1:163624-166666 GCF_000002075.1 Aplysia californica
TGTTGTTGTTGTTGTTGTTGTTGCAATCTTTAAGGCATACACTGACAAAAAAGGATTTCGCCATGGTGTCAGTACTTTTTGCTATATCTTCTTGGAGATGATGATGATGATGATGATGATGATGATGATGATGATGATGATGATGATGATGATGATGATGCAAATAGACACATACAAGCAGACACATACATGCACACACACACACACACAGACCTAGATGATCAGAGAACAGGCCGCCTTATCGGAAGTAGGTCACGGGGGGAAAGAGGCCAAGCGCAGACAACGTGTAGTGCAGGAGTGAGAGGGTGAGAGGGTGAGAGAGCATCACGCCGTGTGCTTGATTCAACAACTGTCCAAAATTAGGGCATTTGCGGTGTATTGTTTCTTTAACGTAATTATTACTTTGGAAAGGACATTGGAAATATGTATTAATGCTTTACTAGGAAAAATACCAACACTTACATCATAGTAAGAGAACATCTTATAGTGGAGATGAATGGAGAGAGAGACAGGCGGTCGTACAAGTGTAAAGGAAAGAATTGTAGTAACTATGTGGCGTGTTTATTAAACGGTAAACATAAATAGAACAATATTTAGAATGTTGATCAAGCAAGGCTTTACAATCTTGCAAGCACATGCCACAAACAAAAACAAATAGAAAACAGGCAATAATATATATAATATATACTTACGTACATATAGGTAGTTAGAAAACAACACACATTCCACTGGAAACATTTACACAAACAACACTAGACAGTCGCCCATTTCTTGGGCAGTTCAAAAGAACAATTTATCTCAAAACATTCAAATTTCCAGTCATTTCTCTCTTCTGACCAAACAAAACGCAGCAATTCCGTGCGTTGACTCTCCCGACTCTCCCGACTCTCCCGACTCTCCCGACTCTCCCGACTCTCCCGACTCTACCGACTCTCCCGATTTATTGATTTCAGGAAAACTGCCCCCGTGGGATTAGGCGATGTTTGGCGTAATTCTGCAACATTTACATACTTTTGGATTCTCCGCGTTTTTTCACGTTTTTTTCCTTTTTCTTTCACAAACAATGAATGAACGCCTCGCCATGAGACTAAGGGGAAGTAATCACCGCTATAAGTCTCATTTAAGTGAAAAGTTGGTTATTTCCCGAGGTAGAAGATCTTGGTTATGGGTTGTGATTTTGTTCCTTGAGCTGTTCAATTTTTCAATCCATCAGAAGTTGTTGTTCTCAGGTCTGCTGATGCTTCATGTTTGACAGGTGTCCCTGGTTTTTATAATGTGCCAGCATCAGAGGTCCAGGTGTCCTTTTTTAATTTATTTTTTAAAACATTTTTCTTTCCTCTATAGATCTAGAACTAGAAAAATCTAGATCTACAGCTGAAAGTTACAGAGATGATTATTTTTGGTTGTTTTTTGGTTTATTTTTGTTACTGATACTGATAGTGTTACTGTTTTCAATTTTTCTGTACATAAAACATGAAAATCATGAAACTTCTCGTTGAAAAAGTGCAAAACATGTCGCAAATGGTGTTATGGTAACTTGCATAAGTTTTGCATAATTTTGCTTTTTTGTGCATAATTTGGCCTTCTAAATTTGCATAATTCTACGGGGTCAGGGAAAAGGTGGTAGACTCTTTGAAGTGATCTGTATGATTCAAAAGAGATGGAAACACCAGTAGAGGAACTATTAACTTGAAAATAGACTGAAACTTTTGGAATAGCACCATCTCTTTCTTTACTAAAGAATGCATACTGTGACAGTTCCTCATCGGAGGCAACTATTCCATGTTTCCAGAGTATTTATATGAACTGATCGTCAAATGCATGTTATTTCATCAATGTCCATAGCACGACATCTGTAGTTGGTCGGGGCTTACTTCGGGATAACACGTAACATACGATTGTCAGCACTTGGAAAAGTGTTGGAGGTACTGCTGGACGATGGCCTCTTCCAGGTTGTATGTTCTATTTTGTACTTTTTCAGGCCAGTGCAAGGTACAGCTATACAATCAGTGACACCCTCTACTTCCAATTATTAGGCAAACTCGCCACCCAAGCTTTGCTTTCTCGATGTCTTTAGGAAATTTGTAGACTGCCACCTTCTGATCCCCAGACCGATTTCTATCCAGATCTACAATTATCGTTCACAGAACATTTCTTCCCATGTTTACAAGTAAAGTGTAGCCTAGTTCAAATTACTTTCATTCTAAGAACTCACATTCTTATCTACTATTTTCATCTTTCACGGCAGAATTTGTACTGCATCGTGTTGTAATAGAAAAGAAAGTACGTGAAACAAAAGAAAATATTACATGTACAATAAGTCCTGATAGACACACTGCATCACTGAATAAGATAACGAGATCATGTATGTGCGTTAATTGTGTTGGTTCAAATTATATTTACTGTTATCACCGCTTTTCAATGAAACTCTACGTCATGTCTATATCTATCCTGTCTCACTCCTCGGACTCGTCGCCATCTTGATCAACAGCAGAGGTTGAAATAAACGGTGCTAGTTCCAGCAGCTACTTAATCCCACAATTAAAGAAAGCACCACTGATATTGTTTGGATAAAACAAGAGTAGAAGGTAACAATCATAGACAGAATAATGTACAAGTACTCCAACAAGTTATACACGGGTGAAAATAATCCAGAAAAAAGGAGCAGAAATTCAGAAAACAACGCACACAAAATATGGAGGTGGTAAAAACACAACAACACAACAACACAACAACACAACAACACACAACACACAACACAACAACACAACACAACAACACACAACACAACAACACAACAACACAACAACACAACAACACAACAACACAACACAACAACACACAACACACAACACACAACACACAACACAACAACACAACACAACAACACAACACAACAACACACAACACAACAACACAACAACACAACAACACAACAACACAACAACACAACACAACAACACACAACACACAACACACAACACACAACACAACAACACAACACAACAACACAACACAACAACACACAACACAACAACACAA
>NW_004798378.1:166766-169565 GCF_000002075.1 Aplysia californica
CTGTCTCTCTCTCTGTCTCTCTCTCTCTCTCTCTCTCTCTCTCTGTGTGTGTGTGTGTGTGTGTGTGTGTGTGTGTGCGTGTGAGTGTGTGTGGTTTAATTATGTCTAAGAGATTAATCATCGTTTCATGCAGAAGACGTTAGTTCGAATCCCATGAGGAGAGTATAGATTCTTTGAGTACATCGATCTGTCTGCGAGGATGCTTTGTTCCACTTAGCCCAGGTTGGTCCTGAGAAACTGTCGAAGCAGCCGGCTCTTATATAGTCTAAATTACAACGAAGGAGGCGTGAAACGTTTACAATCCATTCATTCCTTTCCCATCCATCCATCAAGCAACCAATCAATCAATCAAACCCGAGTGCATTTTCACACTCTTTGACCGAGAGAAAAAGAGCACAGATGTCCAAACAGAGTTCATTTAGGACCCATCCTCTCCAGAACACATTTTCGTAATGGAAAGGCCACGGGTATGTTTGACAGATTTCTCGCAGAACGAAAATGGGGTTGGTGAGGGCGGTTCATTTCTAGAAAAGACTGAGGGGAAGATGGTGCAGAACTGATATATTCTAGCTTTGTCATTTGTAATATGAAGAAAGACAAAGAAAAAGAAAAAGAAGTGGAGAGAAGAAAGAGGAGGGGGTGAAAGGAGGAGGAGAATGAGGAGGAGGAGGAGGAGGAGGAGGAGGAGGTAGAAGAAGACAGAGAGAGTTTGATCATTAAATCTGTCAGGCTGTTCACAAGTTCCCATAAGATGACTAACCAGGATTCTGTGGCTTTGTGTGATAGACAGCTCACTGCCTTAAGGACAGCCCAAAGGCATAAAGGATTTCGCTTCAAAATAATTTACCCCCCCAAAAGGAAAACCCTCTCCCGAACACCCCCCCCTCCCCCAGCTCCTGTTCCAACCCCTCCAACTCCTGTTCCAAGCCCTCCCCCATTTTGTTCCTTTGTATTGGTCCTTGACCTCTGAATAACCCGTTGCATCTAAAGGGAACATACTCTATCGTTATTCATTAAAGAGCTGAAAGAAAACCTGAGCCCGGGTCAATTATTATTTTTCAAAGAGAAGTGCAAGAAAATCCTCTTTCCTCTTCTTTTGCGACATAATAGGATGTCGATAGACTTAGTATTGTATGCTCTCCTACCACCGCACTCTCTACTACTCTCACCCCCACCTCTTGCTTCACAGTGCTGTGCGCACAATAATATTAAGGATCTTTGAAATTAGCTCTATTTATAGGAACCAGTGACTAATTGTTAAGCTTATTATGTTGGGTCTTGTTCCCATGCCTTCAACTTGCGGTAAAAGTTTAACAACGACCTCCCCCTCCCCCACTAGCACTGTTTTCCGTTCTCGGGAGACGTAACGGTGACCCCACTGTGACCCCAACGGGGACCTTGGATGTTGTATATTAAGCAAAGCATTACGAAGTGGATGACTGGGACCATACTTAACTTTAACCCAATATATTCGGGGTTTTTTTTTTGGGGGGGGGGTAGTAAGAGTTTGCGGCACTTGCAATACTACTAGATCATATACCTACCCAAGATTAGGGACGCTACAAGAGAGTAACAAACACAAAGACAGAAGTGGGAGAAAGGATATAAGGAGAAAACCACAACAGAGCATCCACCAACCATCCACATATAATTTTAGAAATAAGAAAAAAACTCGAATTAAAAGAGATAAAAGCAATGCGATTAACGAGATGACAAGAAACAGCAAACAGGCACAACAGCACAACAACACAACAGCACATCGTCACAACAGCACAACAACACAACAACACAACAACACATCAACACAACAACACAACAACACAACAACACATAAACACAACAGCACAACAACACAACAGCACATCAACACAACAGCAAACAACACAACAGCACATTAACACAACAACACAACAACACATAAACACATAAACACAACAGCACAACAACACATAAACACAACAGCACAACAGGACATCAACACAACAACACAACAACACAACAGCACATCAAAACAACAACACAACAACACAACAGGACATCAACACAACAACACAACAGCACATCAACACCACAGCACATCAATACAACAGCACAACAACACAACAACACAACAGCACATCAACACATCAACACAACAGCACATCAACACAATAGCACAACAACACAACAACACAACAACACAACAGCACAACAACACAACAACACAACAGCACAACAACATAACAACACAACAGCACAACAACACAACAGCACATCAACACATCAACACAACAGCACATCAACACAACAGCACAACAACACAACAGCACAACACAACTGCAAAACAGCACAACAACACAACAGCACAACACAACAGCACAACACAACAGAACAACAACACAATAGCACAACAAAACAGCACAACAACACAACAGGACAACAACACAACAGCACAACAGCACATCAACACAACAACACAACAGGCACAAAAACATAACAGCACAAAAGGCGCAGATGTAATAACAGCCTTTTCTCTTATTGAAACCATACAGAATGGTGGAGAGCCCTCTCGGCACTCACGGCGTCCGCCAAATTGGATGTCCCAGTCACTGCACGCGCACATGTTCAGGCTACAAGTGTTTTGCCCTAACTGCACGCGAATATTTGAAGGCCACATATGTTGTCCCCTCGCCCCCTCCATAAAAAAAGAAGTTTTAAATGGATTCATTAAGAAAATAAAACCCACACAAGCAAACAGAAATAACAAAAGAAACCGAAACACACACACACATACACACAAACTGACACACACACACACAC
>NW_004798378.1:172546-173931 GCF_000002075.1 Aplysia californica
AACACAGTCTCTTCCTCACACACACACACGCACACACACACATACACTTATGCACACAGACATACACAAACACACACAGACAGACACACATTCCCATACGCACACACACACACAATCACACACAAATATCTATAAACGAGTTTGCTGCAACTGCAAGTAAATGTTACGCTTATCGTGCTTTTGCATGTCGTGTACTACAATTTCAATTTAGTGAAAACTTCTTTTGAAATGCAAATGTAGTCACATTATATAAGACAAGCGATTTCAATAGGCCACCTTGAAGAAGTTAGAAAAGAAAGGGGATGGAGATGGGAGGGGATGGGATGGGCAATGTGAGAGCACACCAAATGCAAAGACAACAGTGTGTAAAAATGAACAAACAGACAAATAAGAAAAAATGTATCAGCCAACAAAGCCTTCTAAAAAGGAGTTTTAAAAGACTTCTGAGCGTACAAAGGAAAATGTAGCTTGACAATAATATGATGAAACCGGATCTGGCCACCAGACAAAAGAGACATTCAAGTTTTTATCAACACAAAGTTGCCAAACAATATTTTGGAAAAACGCCAAGGCGTAGAAGTTTTCTTTTTTTAGTTGCGAGAACCCTGTACTGCAGGTTGCGCGGGTGCACACCAAACCGCGACAGAACAGTCGTGATCTTCAAAGACACAGTGATTGAAACACGTCGGGAAAGGAGAAAAGGTAAATCGTTCAGGGAAAACGCAAGGCTTTTTATCCCTAAACCGGCAGCGAGTGAGTGCAACAGGTTGTGTGGCTATTAAGAGATGCACGGGCGAGTGGGTGGCTATTGGAGGTCACAAACTCTGTATAAGAGAATAGAAGAGCACACTGATAAAAAGCTAATTCAAAATGGTTGGAATTTCTTTCTTTCTTTCAGTCTTTAATACGAAGCACACGAAAGCAATAATGATCATTTAGCTCAGAAAAAGAGAAAAACTGATAGACAGATCAAAGGCTTGGAGAGTAAAGAAACACGACCTGCATGCAGCGGACCTCTGACCAGCCTCGGCTGGGAACTGTGTATTGTAAAAGTCCACAGTGCCCTCTTCTGATGTCCCAGGTAAACACAATGTAACAATTTGAAAGGCTGAGTGTTCGATAAAAGTTTTGATGAAGTCGACGCGTAAAGACGTTTTGAACACCAAAATTGTATTTGCAAAGTTACCTTATTTAAATAAGAATAATCAAAGCGTACCATTATCAACTAATTAGTATGTTATGTTGTAGGAAGAAAGTGGGGAAATGCATCTGTCGTTTTGTTGTTAATGTTGATTTTTTTATTCGAAAGAATAAGTATGTGTGTGTGTGTGTGTGTGTGTGTGTGTATGTGTGTGTGTGTGTGTGTGTGTGTGTGTGTGTGTGTG
>NW_004798378.1:174247-175434 GCF_000002075.1 Aplysia californica
GAGAGAGAGAGAGAGAGAGAGAGAGAGATTCATATGAGACAGATAGACATACAAATGGAGAGGCAAACACAAACATTTAGACAGATAGAACGAGGTCGCAAAATAAAAAAACATATTTAATAAGGAAAAACTAAACATTTACCACGACAACTAGTTATTACAACAGCTACTACAGTAATATTCTAGCAATGGATATGCACACAATCAAAGGGACACACAAAGAACCAAACACAAACGGACTCACCAGATCCAGGAATGTCGCCTCTTCTCCCCTGTCCCATTGCCAGCCCCGGGAACGGTCAGAGAAATCATTGTGTGCGTCACTTATCGGAACAGCTCACAAAATCTCAACTTGGTAAATTCCGTATCCCAGCACGAGTTTGGAAATGTGACACATTCAAGTAATCCAGGACAGCCTTGGGTTATATCAATGATGGACTGCTAACAAATATCTCCCAGTAATTTTCGTTCCGCAAATTCACCAACAATTAGAAATAGGAACCCCCAGAAGGACTCCAAAATAACGAACCACTTCGACTCCAATTATTGAAATACAAGGTCGTGGAAGTCGAAAGAAATTGGAATCGATGATGAGTTAACTGAGGGGTAGGCAACACTGTTTGCACAGATGGCACCTTACAAACAGAACCAGTCTGACTTGTAAGTGTCCACAAAAGGCAAGTAATCTTCGTAGTTTAATAGCCGTTAGCGCCTAGCTGGATTATTGAACTTTTTTCTTTCTCGTTTCCGGTCGGAGGAGAGTCTGGCAGTTTCCGTTCCAATCATAGGGTGTCGTTACTTACAAATCTCAATAGCTAAAGCGCAAATAAAAAGCAACAGCAGCAAATTACATGATGAACGCCACAATTCACCACAGGGTATTATTTTTTCGTGCTATTCATATACATTTTTATTTACGTAGTTTTAATTGTAATTTCATTTTGTTCCTGAATTTCAAAATGTATCGCCAAAATTGTCTCAACAGAAAAAAAAGAAAATCAGGAATAAAACAATACACTTATTATGCTAGTGTTTTTGCATTTGTTTGATAAGGTTGTTTTTTTGCTTTTTAAAGGAAAACAGTATAAAGTGGTCTTTCAAAATATGGTTCAAGTATTTCAGAAAACATAACCGTGTTCTAACACATTTTTTTCAAATCCTGAAATACAGTTGCAACTCAATTTGGG
>NW_004798378.1:177091-178097 GCF_000002075.1 Aplysia californica
TAATAATAATAATAATAATAATAATAATAATAATAATAATAATAACAATAATAATAACAATAATAATAATAATACGTCGCCACCGGCACCATTAAACAGGTTTTGTTTCGTCCATCAAACATAATTTCCTTTCTCACAATGTATAGTGCCACTCTTTGCAAACAAAAGACGTATTGTTTCTCAGAATAAGTTACAGTGCGTAGTTACACAATACTTTGTATAACATCATCACCATCGGAGTTATTGGGGAAAGTTTTTTTAGAACCTCAACTAAAGGACTCAACCATTTTCTTGCACACCATTATCTTTGACTATACCTAATTAGTATGACTTTGCATTCATAACTTTATTTTTTGGGATCAGAAGAAAAAGGTAATTTGAATGGTATTAAAGATGAGATGATATAATCAATAATGCGTTAATCCCTGTTCGAGGAAATGTTCAATAATATACAAAAGGAAATATAAAAGGAACTCATGAAAACACGACCGATATCAATAATGTTTTTACTTCTCGTGAAAGGCGAACATAATTAGAATTTCCGGTAGGACTACTTCCGGAGTACATCGAACTAACGAACCAAAAACCGGCACAAAGTACTCCACAAGAATGGCGTGCAATATATAATCATAACATTAATCCAGCATCACATAGCAGCTTACTGCCGCACCACTGCACAAAACCGCGCCATCCATGAACAGATTATTCTGCGAAATAGGACGAGCAGCAGCCGCGCTTCGGGCGGAATCGATGAGTAAATGCCTTCATTCGGCCTGCCCTTCTTATGCGGTGAGCCCTTTGGACAAGGTTTACGATGTGTCTTCAACACAATCAGGGAATCGGGCTGGACAATCGGCGAGGGAGATCCGCCCAGCTGTATAATCGTCAGAACTAGTGTCATCCCTGATTAGTGAGAGATTGGTGAGGGTTAGGGGTAGGGGGGAGGGGTGGGGAGAGAGAGAGGGAGAGGGAGAGAGCGAGAGGAAGGAGGGGAGGAGTTGGGGAA
>NW_004798378.1:180254-185633 GCF_000002075.1 Aplysia californica
ATAGATAGATAGATAGATAGATAGATAGATAGATAGATAGATAGATAGATAGATACTAAGATAGATAGACATTTGTTTGGGAATACATAAACCTATCCTTTCCTCTAACAATCCACACATTAACCCAACCATTCTTTCATCCATAAATAACTGTATACCTACATTATATTTCTTTCCATCTATCCAATTATCTAATCACTCAGACTTTGTTTATAAATGTATTCTTCCTTCCATCTGTAACGTGGAAAGTGAGAGAGAATGTGTGAAAAGCTGCGAGTGGTAGTGCAAAAAGGAAATAGATAAAATTCACCGATAAAGCTCTCCTTGCCAAAGCTCTCCTTGCCCACAGAGCAGACAGAAGGTAAACAGGTTTTTCCTTCCGATGTCCATAATAATGTCCACTCAAATATTTATAGAGCGTGTCTCGGCACTGGCTTGTAATCTGATTATTATTATTTTGAGGCAGGACCTAAGCAACATTCAACGAACTTTAGTTTCACCCAGGGACAGAAATCAAGGGATATAAATAATTCATTCTACCCCACTCCTTCCTCCAAATAAAATTTAAAAAACGCAAAAATTTCGTCTCACTCCTCCTCTAAGCCGAAAAAAATGTCCACTAAGAGTGAGACTGACTTTATTGGTTCGCTTCTGTGTGAGAGACGAAAGAAGAGCGGTTCTTTCTACGATGTCCGTCCCAACGGCAATGAATGAAGACGTTTTTTCTTTCTTTCTGTCTTCATTTTATAAAAATCTCAGCGTTTTTTTAAAAGCAGAGTCCGACCTTCGATACAATGCCCGCTGGGGGGCAAAAACATTTCCCTTCCTAGCTGGCAGATTTCCTCCTAACTCGATTCCTTGACAGCGGGCCAAAATGTTCTTCGTTTTTATCCTCCCAGTCTGTGTCTAACGGGGCGTAAAACACGAATAGCATAAGACAACACGCAACACAGGATGCAGTATTCACGGAAATTTCTTATTTTATCTATCTTCTGGGTAAAACATAGAGAGGCCAAATAGCAGCCCGATGTAGGGTCGGTCAAGCTAACAGCTAAGAGCACGCTTTCTGGCAGTTGTATATCCAGAGCATAAAAATGGTATGGCGTTTTTGATCCCCTATCGACACAATTTAGATTATTTGATTATTTAGGAGGAGGGCTTCAGACCCCGGCTGAGAGGGATACAATATACCAGAAAAAAACTCAATAGAAATTCTTCAAATTATCTCCGCACAGAAATCGAACTCAGGCCTTCTGTGAAAATAGACTAAACATGAGAACACAAAGGGAATGCTTAAAACCCCAGTAAGTGTTCGGCGCACAGACATTGTTTGCTGCCTTAAGGAGCAGAACTAAGAGATCCCAGCAGTATCAAAACCAAAACAAAACAATACATTAAATGTCAAAACAAATTTTTAACAAAACAACTATCCCCCCCCAAAAAAATCCCCCCAAACATCAGAGAACAACATAACAACACTGGAAAGTGCACAGTATGACATAGCTGGAAAAAAACACACACCAAAAATCAACAAAAGAACCCACTGCGAACTTTAACTATAAAGGTGTTCCGCTCAGCCGAGGTGCAAACAAATGTTGTTAAAAGAATCACCAGTAAATCTTCAAATGCCAACACTTCGTTTTTCCACCCGGTACGATCAAGTCTATAACATGCCACGACAGTATACACCCCTCCCTCTCTTTACTTCTCCTTGCATAAAATCGCATGCTCGGACTATCCTATGTCTGACAGCAGCTGATACGCACATAAAAACATGTTTTTATTTTTAAACAAATTAAAACAAATACAGATAAATTTTAACTATAACTAGACTACATAATTTTACTAAGAAATATGTGAACATTTCCAGAGGAAACAGATGTTTCCATGAACGTTGTAGATTTTATATTAATAAAACATTTTCGTTTTTGTGAGAACGTGAGACCTGCGAAGTCATGAAAGCTTCACTTACTGTTTTTTCACACTGCGCAAACATTGAGAGATAAGCAGTGAACAGGCGGCATCGTACTAGTACAGGACCATTCCACGGTAACTGACGGAACATGACAATTTGGCTTAGACTTTTTTTTACAACAATGATAACACTGTAGTTCAATATCAAATTAATTCACTTCAACTTTAAATGATCAGAACATTTGAAAGACATATTAATTAAAAATCATATTGAATTATGCAGTCATTAAAAAAGGTACTTAATGGAGATACTGTGACGTTTTTAACTGACGGTAACTGACGGGACAACTGAGGTATTTTTTTCGGTCCCGTCAATTACCGTGGACTAACTCTACAGGGCTCTGCTTGGGTTAGTGGGTCAATAGCTGGCTATTATCATCAGTGATATTAAGGCATTTCTGTAAAACGTTTGTGTAGGATTATGCTGTGCTGTTGGAATGTATGCCCCAGTCCATTGTCGTGTAAAGGTTAGAGAGTGGGTGGTTGACGGGTGCTCTGATGTAATTTTTGCTCCTTCTTTCCTATCTATTGTCCTTATCTCTCCTTCTTTGTTGAGTTTGTTACTCTCTTGTCTCACATCTTATCTTCAACCCATGACCTAATTGTTTTGGAAGTGTCGCAGAATGTTTACTAAATTTTAAAAAAAAATATGTTAGAGACAAAAAGTTGTCCTTTGGAATGTTCGGTGTTTGTTTTCTTGTCTATGTTTTTCGCCCCAATCAACACATTTATGATAGTTTAGGAGGCGGGATACTTCGATCCTGCTTGCCACGATCAAACCAGGTTGAGTGGGACACAAAATATCAGCAGATAAATCGGGAAAAGTCCAAAGAATAAAGTCCCTATACGGGTATCGAACTCTTGTTTTGTGCCTACATGAGAGTAGAGCCTATCCACTAGACCACGACATATTACGTCAGTGTGTTTTTGTTGCTGTTTGTTTTTTGTTGTTTTTTTTGCTATATGTTGGAACATAATACACACAATATAAGATATTGAATTCTGTCTATCTATCTATCTATCTATCTATCTATCTATCTATCTATCTATCTATCTATCTATACGCTGCATACATCATCAGCAATTAACCCAGTAAGTGTTACAGGCGGGCGAACTAGGGATCTGGGTTATCTGGAAGATTTTTGGGATTATATCAAACTATTCGTCACATCCTTGTCAGCGTAAAAGTGACCATATTAAGTAATGGGTAAAAACATAAAAATCAAAGTGATTTTCCACGCATAAAAACCATAATATATTCTTACTAACGTGTAGCCCTTAGAATACAATTTAATTACCGGAAAGGTGTAATCATTTTGACATCTATGAGAGTGTAGAATAATCCTGCTTTGCGGTACAACGTACGTGTTCTATTCTCAAGTGTTGGGTTCCTTATCCCTTTGTTTCTCAAGTACAAGACGTTTTTGAATATGTTCCCTGGTGTCATTTGTTGCGTCTTCAGTAACTATACCAGCACCTTACATTCTCCCACGAAATGATAACACACACACACACACACACACACACAGATAGATAGATAGATAGATAGATAGATAGATAGATAGATAGATAGATAGATAGATAGATAGATAGATAGATAGATAGAGTAAAAGAGAGAGAGAGGCTAAGACAGAAAGGAAGAGAGGAAGAAAGAAACAGAGAGGGAGAGAGAGGGGAAAGAGAGAGTGTGTGTGAGAGAGAGACAGAGAGAGAGAGAGAAAGAGAGAAAGAGAGAGAGAGAGAGAGAGAGAGAGAGAGAGAGAGAGAGAGAGAGAGAGAGAGAGAGAGAGAGAGAGAGAGAGAGAGAGAGAACAAAATGAGGGACAGTGATAAAAAGAGAGCCAGAAAAGCCGTCTCACTCTCCTCGACAGAGAAGCCCAAGTAGACACAATGCCAAACACACCAAGATACTGGAGGGAAATCAAGCGCCCTCAGACAGAATGGAAGAGGCAGAAACACAGCTCTCAAAGGACGGCCTCTATAAATAAATTACTCTGGCCCCCTCCCCTCCCCTCTCCCTTTACATATCTACTTTGATTGATGTCATCGTGTTGCTCCTGAGAAAAAGAAAGAGCTGCATTACCCTGCTCCGCGATAACTAAATTATGTTGAAATAAGGTGGAGAGGGTATATGTCAAATATTGAATTATGCGATTACACAGCCGCCTCCAACAAATGGAGTGGAGCGTGGTAATTCTAAACATTTAGAAAGGGATTACCTTTCGGATTACATTCTATTCTCCTTTTTCCAAAATGTAAGGATTACTTGGTATTTTGATTTATCTGTTTGAAATTGTGATTTATCGATAAACAATTATTTTTATTCTGAGATTTAAAACCTTTAAAGGGATACCAAACTTGGTAAAAAAAATAAAGATCATACATGAAAGTTGAGTCAGCGTTCTTCTTATACACCCCCCCCCCCCCCCCCAGCCCGCTCTCGCTGACAATCTGACCATGTATCAGGCCAAGCGACTGAGAGAGTGTTTCTAGAATCTAAACAACTTTAAAAAGGTCAACCTGTTTGATCTAAACTATTTACTTATTAGGCTACATTAATCCAAATGCTCATAGGTTGTTGTTTTTTTTTAAGACGGGAGTTTGGGGTGGGGTGAGGGTGATCACAAAAGATAAAGACAACAAAATAAAAAACACGAGATATAGATCTAATCCTGAATACACCTAACCTCCTAGCCTACACTTTGAATATGATAGTCCTTAAGTATCGGTTAACAGACACAAACCATCTCCTGTGAATTTCCTCGCGAATGTTTCATTCCACGGTTATCACTAACGGCGAACATTTAAATCCATGCAGTAACACATAATCCTGACAGAATCCTTTGGCCAAAACACTATACTAAACGCAACAACAAGAACAGAAGATTTATTGTCAGATTGAGCTCTATAAAATTCAAAACAACTGGATCTATCCGTCGCTTACGGAAGCATTTAGGGCTGTGTGTGTACACTTCGCTGTCCTATTGAAATCTGTAACAGCCGATTAAATTCCGCGCTATGTCGTCATCACTTTTCGAGGTCAACCTGACTCTCAAACAAAAACGCTTACGGCGGGGAGAAAAAAATTAAAACTGTGAAAACCAGCGCAGTTTAGCTGTAAAAGAAATATTACAGGCTACGCAACATGTTTATGTTTATAATTAAAATTTACATAAAGCGGGTGCTAACAATTTATTTCCATGTAGTCGATTGACTGGGGTAACCGGATACTGCTAGTCATGCCACTGGTGAGAGAGAGAGAGAGAGAGAGAGAGAGAGAGAGAGAGAGAGAGAGAGAGAGAGAGAGAGAGAGAGAGAGAGAGAGAGAGAGAGAAAACGAGGGGGAGAACGGGGAGAGAGAGAGAGGGGAAGAGAGGGAGAGACAAAGACAAAAATACATAGACA
>NW_004798378.1:189427-190976 GCF_000002075.1 Aplysia californica
TATACATGCAACGTGATAACATCTTTGTTGAGCACGATTTTAAAAGAAGAAAGGTATTAAAAGGTTATTTAATATACTCTTTTCCTGAGTATGATGCGTCGGGAGAAAAGTGTAGGGTTTCATGGTCACTACTGTCTTTCTGTATTTCCATATCTCCCAATAGCATTCTCTCTCTCTCCCCCCTCTCTCTCCCTCTCTCTCTCTCTCTCTCTCTCTCTCTCCATTTCTCTCTCTCTCTCAGTCTCCCCTCTCTCTCTCCCTCTCTCTCTTGCTCTCTCTCTCCCTTTCTCTGTGTCTGTCCGTCAGTCTAGCTCTGTCTGTCTGTCTCTGTATACCTGCCTCTGTCTTTGCCTGTCTACCTCATTCTGTCTGTCTGCATGACTTCTCGTATCCAAATAAAAGTTCCAGCAAACTCCCGACCCCAAGACCCTTATTCCGCAACCCTCGCCCCCTCCCCCCCCCCTATTTCTTCGTTTGACGTCGTCAAAATCTTCATACAACAACACCCTTTACACGCACCCCCACTCCACTCCAATCCCAATTCCCTACAGTAACTGAGAGTCATAACAAGTAACAGTAACAGTCAGAGACGACTCAGTGAGCAAATCCACATTACTCACCACTGACCCAATGTACAAATGAGCGCTCACCCTTGTAACTTGCGTGTGTACGCGCGGTGTGCCGGCCTCAATCACTCACCCGTCTACTAATTGTGTTGGAACATTTGCTGGTCTTTCGAGTTTTTTAGTTCACCGTCACTGAAGCTGAATAAGATCAAACGCTTAGCATTCGCTCCTGTCACAGACTTTGTAAAAGAAATATTCATTCAATTTTTCTAGCTCTGTTCTTTTTTGTTTTTAGCTTTTTATTATTATTTATTTGTCTGTCAGACATTAAAAGCACACACACACACACACACACACACACACACACACACACATACACAAATACACACAAATACACACAAGTACTCACACATACACACATGCATACACAAACACACACACACACACATACACACATACATACACAAACACACACACATACACACAGATAAATGCACTAAAATAAACTCACAGATAGTGTAACAAATCATTCTGCGTTTAAACAGAACAAAGTACAAGTCTACCAAGTAGGAAATATTGCTCAAAGAGAATAAGGAAAGCATTGTGTATTTGAGCGTCGAAAACTCCAGTCGAGTCGGATCAGCATTAACAAGGCCCATTTGGTTCGGACCCTAGCGTCACTTTGAAGCTCTCAGATCTGAGATAACAGACGCCTGAAGGTCAAAAAGACAGAAGGCTGCAGCTGGGTATCATCTCCACTGGTGAACTCACACCTTCAGAAGGTAACCAATCTCTATCTGTTAGAAAGTGAACCTGAACGTTTTAGATGTTCACAATTTTTTTCTGTCTTCCTATCTGCCTGTTTGTCCTGTGTGTGTGTGTGTGTGTGTGTGTATGTGTGTGTATGTGTGTGTGTGTGTGTGTGTATTATGTGTGTGTGTGTGTGTCCTGTGTGTGCGTGTGTCTGTCAGTCAGTCTGCCTG
>NW_004798379.1:0-1280 GCF_000002075.1 Aplysia californica
ATTCTGAAAGCTGCATCTCAGCACATTCCACGGGGACGCCGAAGAAATTTCAAACCCTTTTGGAGTGAAGAAATCCAAACTGCTGTGGCAGAAAGAGAGAAAACCAGACAGTCATTGGAAAAATCACCATCAACAATAAACAAAACACACTACAACAAGACATGCGCTCAGGTGAAAGGGACAGTAAAAAAGGCAAAAAAGAGAAATGGACACAAACCTGCAAAGATCTTTACCTCCGCCACAATGGAACAAAGGCTTGGTCCCTGGTCAGCAACCTCTCAGGAGAAAGACAAAACAACAACCCCAAACCCTTTTTCCTTTCAGACAGCACCATCACTGAAGACCAGAAGATAGCTGAACATTTTAACCGGTATTTCGCTTCTGTAAACAGGGAAAATAGACTAAACTAGGCTGATAGACTCATAAACAAGGCTGATAGACTCATAAACAAGGCTGATACACTCATAAACAAAGCTGATAGACTCATAAACAAGGCTGATAGACTTCTCATAAACAAGGCTGATAGATTCTTCATAAACAAGGCCGATAGGCTCATAAACAAGGTCGATAGACTCATAAACAAGGCTGATAGACTCATAAACAAGGCCGATAGACTCCTCATAAACAAGGATGATAGACTCATAAACAAGGCCGATAGACTCCTCATAAACAAGGTTGATAGACTCATAAACAAGGCCGATAGACTCATAAACAAGGCTGATAGACTCATAATCAAGGCCGATAGACTCCTCATAAACAAGGTTGATAGACTCATAAACAAGGCCGATAGACTCATAAAATAGGCCGATAGACTCATAAACAAGGCCGATAGACTCCTCATAAACAAGGCCGATAGTTTTATAAACAAGGCCGATAAACTCATAAACAAGGCCGATAAACTCATAAACAAGGCTGATAGACTCATAAACAAGGCCGATAGACTCATAAAATAGGCCGATAGACTCATAAACAAGGCCGATAGACTCCTCATAAACAAGGCCGATAGTTTTATAAACAAGGCCGATAAACTCATAAACAAGGCCGATAAACTCATAAACAAGGCTGATAGACTCATAAACAAGGCCGATAGACTCATAAAATAGGCCGATAGACTCATAAACAAGGCCGATAGACTCCTCATAAACAAGGCCGATAGACTCATAAACATGGCCGATAGACTCCTCATAAACAAGGCCGATAGACTCATAAACAAGGCCGATAGACTCATAAACAAGGCCGATAGACTCATAAACAAGGCCGATAGACTCCTCATAAACAAG
>NW_004798379.1:3703-5557 GCF_000002075.1 Aplysia californica
GGGGTGGTATTATCGATTTTAAAAAAGAATTTCATCCTTGTGAACAGTTCTAGATGGTATTTGAAACGGTCTAAACTAATAAACCTCTGCGGACATGATTCCTCACAAGATGGCCTTCTGGAAAACAGCACTCTTATGGACTCCTAATAGGGGAGGACTTCCGTAACGAGCGATCACTATGAGGCAGAGTAGAATATAGGGCTAGAGGTAGGGGGTAGGGTTAGGGTTAGGTCTCTTCCTTATTGTGTTTGTTGAAGGGGTCGCTCGTTACGGAATTCCTTCCCTTCAGAGTGGTTGTTTTTTCAACTTTTGGGCGTGTATGCTGGCATGGCCTCTTGGCAAGCTTTGGTGCTTTAGGGATTGCAAGTTTGCCATCAGTAGAGGTGACAAAATTAGCTTGCTTCCTCTTCTTGCTTGTCATGAAGTTTTCAGTTTGTGTTTTTGACACCCAGCTAGTGTGGGAAATCTGAAAATGTTGACACTTTGGGACCAGCTGAAAATTTCCTTGTCCATGCAGCGCTCGTCTTGCATCGACAAACTGGGGTTTCACTATGCACTGAATTTTGTCAATCATATTTGGAAGCTTTTGGGGAGTCCAGCTGAATTCCAGTTTGAGTATGTGGTTTATGGCCTCGCAGCAGTTGTTCTTCCAGTTCAGTGGGATACTCTCCAGCCTCCAGCGTGGTTTTATGGCTGGCAAAAGCTTCTCACGCAAGTATGTAGAGAAGAGTGGCTTTTCTTCCTCACCCTTTGAAGTGATGTCATTAGACCTTTGAACAAAATCAAATTAAGTGTCCGCAAAGCACAAGAAATTCTGGAGCTTTCGATTAAGTTACCTCTATCAATATATTGCGTCGTTAAAGCTAGTTGAAAGCTTGAACATTAATGGCAACTTTTTGGGCAACTTTTGCCATTTTTGTGGAAACTTTTGGCAACTTTTGGACAATAAAATGCCATAAACCCAAATGTTAGGTTGCTGTTGTGAACGGTGGGCACGTCAGGTTCGACGAAAGATAAGATAATTTCATCAGCTTCATTCCCAGTCTCTGTGTATTCTAAGTTAGGGGTGGATTGCCGGATTTGGGAAATATGAACGTCAGATTCGATGAATGACGAGTCAGATAGATGATCTCGGGCTAATCACTGTCATGTACATATTATGCGTATAAAAGATTGTGGGCAAATTTGAATAAATTCTGGCAGTGACTTTCTGAGACCTATTCAAAATACTATTGCAGCCAGGTCAGATAAATAATTCTGGAAAAAATTAGAAAAAGATAATTTTTTGTGAAAATTTTCCTACTGCTACCTCTCTCAAATGCATTTTCCAGCTATTTAAAAGTTTGATAAAGAAATTAGGCTTCTAAAGATATAGATATCTATGGATACTCCAAAATCCAAAAAATGATGTTTTTTCTCTATATCTTTCCTGATCTGAGTAGTGGATCCCCTTAAAATGAGCATCGGGTAGGAAAGCTGCTATGATAGATCTATAGTCCAGACAACACCAAATGGACAACTTCTCTTTACACCGAATCTAAGAGGCGAATCTCTCTGAGTTTTTTGCATGCGCCTCTGAATTCTAAAAGACCTAAGAAATCTCGATTTTCGTGCTTATGCGACAAAAATAAAGAATTGCTGTCTGTACAATCATTAGTACTAAATTGCTCATTTAACACTTTTTATAGCAAGCACGGTACTATGCCATAACAATACAGGGTGTCGTTGCTGGGGCTAAGCCAGAAATTTCAGAGGAGGGTGGTGGGGATGGGGTGGGAGGGGATACAGTTTAGTCAAACCCAAATACGGGGATCAACAGAGAGTTAAATATGAAGCGCTGATCTCAGCCACCCC
>NW_004798379.1:9379-10837 GCF_000002075.1 Aplysia californica
CTGAAACCCCGACCCGATAGGCCCGACCAGACCCGACCCGACCCGAACGCGTATGTGGGCACCCCCTATAATGAGGTGGACAAGTTGTCCTTTTGGTGCTGTTCGGACTATAGCAGGGGTCGCGATATCATTTAGGGTTTTGTGCTCAAATGGCCCTCTAAAAAAGAAAACCTTGCTCTTTTTCTTTCCCTGTCAACTTTCCAAACACGGTTCCCTCTTCAATTGCCTGAAATAAGAAAAAGGTAAACATCTCAACTTCTAAACAAGGCGACACCAGTTTGTCCTTCCAGTTTATGTCTCAGGTTTGGCTTGCAGTGTTTTCTTTTGTTTCAATGTATACTATGTATACTAGCCATAGGCCAACGCACAATACCTTGAAGCCTCGTTTAGGACGAGCTACATGAGTGCTGGCTTCAAAGAAGGGGGTCACAGGGGGAAGCAAGATAGTCATGCATATTTTCATACAGACTTGTCTCGCCAGAGTTTGTACCCTAGGCCCTGGCGTAGATCTAACCCACGCCCAAGGGATGTAACTGTAAAAAAAATAATAATAATTATCACAGAAACTCCGTTTCACTATTATAGTCCCAAGGGCAAAATTAATAATAATTTTTTAAAGTCTCCTGACGGCTCCGGACGGCAATTAGTAGGACCGAACAGAGGTAATGATTGCTTGTCTTTGGTAAGTTCCTGTTTGTTTGGACTGTACATGTTACTGTAACTAAGTGTTAAAGTAACTATTTTGTGCACGGCTTAGCTGTAACCGTTAATGGGTGTGTTATAGTGTGAATCATGTTGGCTGTTTTGAGCGGCTAGTGTTTTGTTTCTTGATGGTACTGCCAATATAACTGCGAAATAAATATAAAATACAAGCAGTGAAGCTTAATTAATTTTTTTCAGTTTCTTGTAATTTATTTCTTCCTTTTAAAAAGGTTTGGGTGGGGAGATAGTATCGCCAGTGCGGATGCCTTTTTCAGTGTCTGCTTTACATTGATTTGTGCACGTTTTATGATGTGTCATACTGTGTGTGCAGAGATTGGAACCCCTAGGGTAAAAGATCAAGGGGTCTATCCCGAAAAATGTTATTTTGAGAAAATAAATCGAAGGTACAGGCCGTCAAACTGTTCCCGTAGAATTATGCAAATTTAGAAGGCCAAATTATGCAAAAAAAGTAAAATTATGCAAAAATTATGCAAGTTACCGTAACACCATTCGCGACATGTTTTGCACTTTTTCAACACGAAGTTTCCTGATTTTCAAGTTTTATGTACAGAAAAATTGAAAACAGAACATATCAGTATCAGTAATTTGTTGTGTTTTTGGAAAAGAAAACAATACACATCAGTAACCAAAAAATCCCCCCCAAAAAACAAAAAACAAAAATAGTCATCTCTGTAACGTTCAGCTGTAGATCTAGATCTATCTATATACAGAGCAAAGAAAAATGGTTAAAAAAAA
>NW_004798379.1:12174-13965 GCF_000002075.1 Aplysia californica
CTCTCTCTCTCTCTCTCTCTCTCCTCTTTCATCTCTCTCTGTGTTCCCCAGTCAAAATCGGACAATGTCTCAGAGTACTAAGACAGAAAATGTCTCAGAGTAATGAGACGGAGTTATTTTCTGGCTCCCTTGTGGTTTCGTCTTACACCAGTGTGTCTGTATTTTCAGACACTTTTTGAAGATTGTCACTTCCACCTTAGAATCTAGCGTGGCGGATAAAAGTCAATGCACCAACCAAAATTGTAAAAAATGATTTTTAGAAAACAAATCAAGACTTGAAAAAATTACTCTTTTTTTAATTATAAATTGGTATAAGTAATTTAGTATACATTTCAAACTCTACAAAAACATCACTAAAAGCGGAAGAATTACTACAAAAAATTAAGGATGCTGTAGTAACTGTACATTATATCTTGTTCATTTTATGTCTGTCCACGTAAAAAAAAAATCTACTTACTTTACAAAGTCAAAGAAACGTTGCATGAGAATTCCACAGGCCAGAGACACAAACAAAAATATGTTTTTAAAATTTTAATCTAATAATTTTTTAAAAATTTCACTTTGGGCCCTATTTTAAAAGCCGCTCTTTGTGTACATGCATAGGATTGCTAAGATAAATGACTTACAGTAACCTTATCAAAAAATTGCTCATTGAGACAGCGACACCACCCTGGCCCCACATTTCAGTGTAAGTTTGTAGATTTCATCCCCCGGCTGTCTAGACGTCTCCACGTGCTCCACGTGAGTCTCGAAAAATACTCACCCGGTCTCTTGAATCGTGTTTCTTAGGCGGACCCTCCATAGACGGCCCACGGCACGCGGCACATGACTTGTCGGCACGTGCCGTGCCACAGACTAACACCCCTCCCTCCATAGACCACAGCACGACATCACAACACAACACATCACCACCATGGATTCGTCTGATGAAGATTCTCTCATCATGTTGGCAATTCGAAATAATCGGAAAAAGAAGAGAAAAAAGCGGATCATGTGGTGCTGAGAATAGTTTCTATTTAGGAGCAGTAGAGGAGAGTTTCATCGAACCTGCTGGTAGACATTTACTGTCAATATATTCCCAGACTTATTGTCTTTGATCTTTGTTGTGACACTCCGGGTTTTGGGGGTCCCAAAGAAGCGGTCGGTCTCTCACATGTTCAAGAATTTCTTTCTTGTAGTCATCCATTTTGGCAGCACACGACACAAAAAACGAGCAATGCAGCGAAGCAAGGCACACAATGTTTGGTCGTGGCTGTGTCGTGCCGTCAATGGAGTGTGCAACTCGAAATAGTTGTGTTTGATTTTATTTCGCACGCGTGCCATGTGCTGTGTGCCGAGTGCTGTGTGCCGAGTGCTGTGTGCCATGTGCTGTGTGCCGAGTGCTGTGTGCCGAGTGCTGTGTGCCATGTGCTGTGTGCCGAGTGCTGTGTGCCGAGTGCTGTGTGCCGAGTGCTGTGTGTCATGTGCTGTGTGCCGAGTGCTGTGTGCCGAGTGCTGTGTGTCATGTGCTGTGTGCCGAGTGCTGTGTGCCGAGTGCTGTGTGCCGAGTGCTGTGTGTCGTCTATGGAGGGTCTGTCTTTTAGATTCTGTAGGTCATCCACTATTTAGAGGCTCAGGCTCAGGCTCTGTTTTAACCGGAGTCAGACAAAAGTGAACAAACTATAACTCTAATAAAGTATTTTTGATTAAAATTTTCTATAATCACCCACCGGGCTTTGAAAAAGACAGGAAATAATATATGCAAGACAACATAGTTCACAGTAAATATAGATCTATAATTATATATTATTA
>NW_004798379.1:15719-20719 GCF_000002075.1 Aplysia californica
TGTATGTATGTATGTATGTATGTATGTATGTATGTATGTATGTATGTATGTATGTGTGTATGTATATATGTGTACGTGTGCGTGTATGTGTGCGTGTGTATGTATGTATATGTGAGTATGTGTGTATGTATGTATGTGTGTATATGTGAGTGTGTGTATGTCTGTGCGTATGTCTGTGTGTATGTGTATGTGTGTGTAGGGGGGAGGCGGGGTATTTAAGAGCCCTGACCTCCAAGTCAAACGTCCGTCTCCGATAGGACTGAGCCAAATGAGTTGAGAGCCTGAAAATCTCCGCAAAATGATCAAGTCCAAGAGCGCTGAGCCAGATTTCTATAGCCCAACATTATACCAACTGAGGTAACAGAGCGCCCCACTTGACTGTGCTGAAAACCCATGACGAAATAAAAGAAGAGGATAAAGATTCAAGGATTGTTGTTGTTGTTGTTGTTGTTGATGTTGTTATTGATCCAGCAACAGCTGGGCTCTCGCCCTTCTGTCCTATGCCATGTAGTGATACGTGCAGGTTTGCTGCAGTTGCTGTAATGTTCGACCAGGAGATAAAACAAAGTGAAAAGAAGTGCAAAGAGATGAGAAGACGAGAGTGCTCACAGAGCATCCATAAAACCTGTTCATTCAGCAAAAGTTGTGTTCTTATGGGCAAACTGGGAGGTGTTGTTACGCTCAAAAGATGATTGACGAGCTCATTTTGGAGTTTTAGGTTCTAAAATAAAGAGCAAAGTCAGCTTGGTTAAATAGTTCACTTGGACAAAAGAATAATCCAAAATATAAAAACAATTGAGGGGATCGAAATTTAAGCGTTTCACAGAGTCAATTGTTCGAAAAAAAAAAAGCTTTCTTCTCATTTTTTCACAATGGCTAGAAATGACGTAGGCATTTCTCCTATGAGCGTAACGAATATATCCAAGAAGACCTACATGGTTAAATCATCTGGAGCTTCCTCCAGGGGAGGGGTCACGTTCATGTCCTCTTCACTCTCATCAATATAGTCATTGAGCTTCTCCTGTTCCTCAGTTATCTTTTTCTGTATCACTTCCATCAGTGCATCAAAGATGAACATGTACTGAGACTGAAAATAAAATTACGGTTGGCAGTTAAAAAAAACAACAACCTTGTTTTGCCAAGAAAAGCATCGCGTCTTTATCTATCAAAATAAAAGGCCTGTCAGACAAGTATTGTGATAATGGTAATAAATTAAAAATAAAATAACTTTCTTTAGTACGTGGTATGCAAAAGGCAATACTACTACTACTACTATATATATATATATATATATATATATATATATATATATATATATATATATATATATATATATATATATGGGCTGTGAGGGTTGAGGGTGAAACCCCAGACGCTCTCTGGAAAGCCAACCTCAACCAAGTCAACTCCCCGTCCTTGTCGAGCAGCCTGGGGACCCGGCTCTGTGCACAGGGACAGGGGTTGCAGACGGAGCTCCGGTCAGGAGGTACCATATCCCTGTGAGGTGCGATATCAGTAACGACCCTTCGGCTCGTATATGGGTCCTTACACATCCACCATTATGGTTAGTCTGGCGTCACAGCAGGCCGACCTGTTCATTCAGGAACTCACTGTCGACATATTCTTCCCTCCCTCTCGTGGGAGCTCTACAGACGGGGCATGGTACCCACAGCAGTAGGCCTTGTAGCTGTAAGGAATAGGCTGCCTGGAAACAGATGACGTCCCTACAGATATCCTGGCAAATGCTCGCTGACCCATGACGTGACGATCCTCTGTCTGAGTAGATTTGGCCACCCCTCTAATTATTCTGCCCCATGAACGGAAATGTTACTAGCAGAGAGCCAGGAGACAGCAGGTGGCGGGGATTGGGCAAACGCAAGCTACGCTTGGTGATGTGGACGACTCACTGTGGAAGGAAAGCGTTACCCCTTACTCAATGGGACCCCTTACTGGACTGCTCAGATGATCACCTGTCATTGGTCGCACTTTGTGGCTCCCATCTCCCAGAACTAGAGTGTGCCTACACTCCCTATGGTTGTCTATTGTCTAAGAAATCCCCTTGAAGGTTGATGGAAACCAGGACAGCGAACATTGCACCTTTGTTCTCTTGTGGCAAGATGTTTGGGCACAAGCCAGTGTCAGGACAAGACTACCACCTACCTGAGATTCTACAGGGATGCATACAAGCCTTCACAACCCCCAAACCAATATAATGCCTCTACGACAAATGAAACTATACGAGCTCGGATGTCACTTCGGTTATCAAGGTCCGTGCTCTCTGCCTTCACCTGGGGGCGGGAGTGACAAGTCAGCTGCTGGGACCCACACTGCAGGTAAAGGGGCCACAAGCAACACACAGACACCACAGACCCCCCAACCTACAGACACACATTCATTGAATATACTCCAACTGAACATCTCATTTATCCAGAAAAAGAAAATTGAGCTTGCAAAGATACTGTCAGACTTAAGAATTCATGAAGCCCTGCTACAGGAAACCCAACTACCCAAGCGGATAGAGCTCCATTTGACAGGCTACACAATGTACCTCTGCAAGTGCACCAAATGTCAAAGTATCGCAACCCTCACCCGGAATGACATCACCGATGAGGTTTCTCACCCAGAAACCGATGACGAGACTAACATGCAGGAAGTGACAGTGCAGCAGTCGGATGGAACAACTTATACCATCTACAATGTATACTGCCTACCGAGAACTACTCTCCAGCTCAACTTCCCGAATACAGACCATACACATACCATTCTTGCGGGAGATTTCAATGGACACTCTCCACTGTGGGGTTATAGTGATACAGACTCGACAGGAACAGTTCTAAAAGAACTACTGAGATCAAGCAACCTCATTTCACTTCAGAACGACAAGACACCTCCCACCCTACTTCATAGAGCCAGCAGAACTCTCAGCAGACCAGACTTGACCTTGGTCCCCGCTGACCTTCACCCACACTGCTCCATGACTGTCCTAGATGACATAGGAAGGGACCACCGCCCAACCCTACTGCAGATTTCCAGCAACAGGAAACGAGAACCGACCAACCCGACAAGACGCAGTTGGAACTACAAGAAAGCAAACTGGGGGCTCTACCAACAGGAATCAGAAAGCAGACTCCTGGATGCATGCACGACCAAGCCAATTGACGAGTGCTACAAGGACATCACCACAGCACTAAAGACATCTGCTAAAGAAGTGATTTCAGGAGGGAACTCTAAGAAGTTTCGCCCTTATTGGTACCAAGAACGGGAACAACTGACCCAGGCCAGAAAGAAAGCCAGACGGCGTGCGGAGAAGAACCCAACATCCGGAAACAGAAAGCACTACAATTACCTGACGGCCAAGGTAAAGCTGAAGACCAAAAGTGCGAAACGACAAACATGGAGAGAACACTGTGGAGAACTAGACCTGCGTAAGGACGGGAGGAAAGCCTGGAACCTGCTCACCAATCTCTCAGGTACAAGAAGAAGGAAAAACCCCGCCCCAATGAAACCAACTGAGAAAGGAGAGACATGCAGAGCTGAGGTTATGAATAAATACTTTGCTAACATCAACAAGAGAACCAACAACAAACTGAGCCACACAAGAAAGAAGCTAACCAAAAGGGCAGAACGGACCCCCAAGGCAAACCTGGAGGTGTTTGAGAAGGAGTTTACTCTGACAGAATTGAAGGCAGCCCTCAAAAAGTGTAAAAAGAGAAAGGCCCCAGGACCAGACCACATCACCAATGGGATGATCCTCAACCTGACAGACTCTTCCCTCTCCATACTCCTGGACTTCTCCTTCAACAGGACCTGGAATGAGGGACAGCTCCCAACAGAATGGAAGAAGGCAAACATCACAGAAATACTGAAGAAGGACAAACCAGCAAGACAGCCTTCAAGCTACAGACCAATCTCTTTCACATCTTGCTTGGGTAAGTTCGTCGAGAGAATGGTCAACGACAGACTGTACTGGTGGATGGAAAACACCGGCACAATCAGCACATGGCAGGCAGGATTCAGGAAAGGCAAAAGAACTATGGACCACCTCATCAGATTTTGCAGGATTCAGGAAAGGCAAAAGAACTATGGAACTCCTCATCAGATTTGGCAGGATTCAGGAAAGGCAAAAGAACTATGGACCACCTCATCAGATTTTGCAGGATTCAGGAAAGGCAAAAAAACTACGGACCACCTCATCAGATTTGCCCAGAAGACCAGCGATGCCTTTCAAGAAAAAGACAATGTTGTGGCCGTCTTCATCGACCTGGGGCAGGCGTATGATCGTGTGTGGAGACAGGGACTGTTCTACAAAATGCAAAAGCTTGGGATAGCAGGAAAGATGTACAGCTGGATCAAGAACTTTCTGTCTTGCAGAACTATCCAGACGTCATGTGACAGCAAGATTATTTCACAGAGGACACTTGTGGAAGGCCTCCCACAGGGGTCAGCACTCAGCTGTACCCTCTTCCTGTTGTTCATGAACGACTTGCCAGATGTCATCTCCTGCCAGAAAGCACTCTACGCTGACGACTTACTCATCTGGAACAAAGGAAGTGACATGAGAGCACTGAACCGAGCCATCAACGCGGATCTGACTACTATCTCGTCCTACTGCCTGCTATGGAAGATGGAGATCAACACAGACAAGACTGTTTTTGGACTCTTCAGCCTCAAAAACAAAGTTACAGCAGGTCAGGTAAACCTGAAGATCAATGGAACCAACATCAGACATGAGGACCATCTCAAGTACCTTGGTGTACAACTGGACCGAAAGCTGTCTCTCAAAGAGCACTTAGGGGAGCTGACCAAGAAAGCCACCTCCAGACTAAACCTTCAGAAACACCTTTCATCACTCGACTGGGGAGCTGTCAAAGTAACCCTCCGACAACTTTATATAGGGTATGTCAGATCTGTGAGTGACTACTCCCTGCCACTACAATCCATAGCCAGCCAAAGCTCCCTGGCACAACTTGACAGAGTACAGATAGCCAGCCAAAGCTCCC
>NW_004798379.1:25719-28219 GCF_000002075.1 Aplysia californica
CTATACAAATGCTATTTATTATTTATTATTATCATGTCTCTGAGGACATTGTAAGCGTAAGATACGTTGTGTGCGCACTGAGGACGTTGGATGCTATAGTCACAGACACAAGATTGTCACTTAAGGCGTGCTGCAAAGTTCCGGACTGGCTCGTCCCTGTCTCGGGGCATGTTGCTCAAATATTCGAATCTGCTGTTCTCCTGGCCTACTTAATGGTCTCGAGGATCTCGGGTTCGATCTTGTCTCTGGGAGAACTGCCATTTGCTCGAAGTAAGTCTTTTCTTAGCGATTCCTAGCCACACTGTAGCAAAGTCACTGACGGCTGGCATTTTCAGGATTTCTGGGACTACTGGACTGGACTGAGGTAGGCCTAACTGTGGTGTCACTTTGTAAGACAATTTCGACACATAACGTTATAAGATACGGGGATCATAATAAAGATTTAATGACTCCTCATGGTCTAGTTTGCATAGTCCTTTTATTCACGAACAACACGACGATGGGCAGCGAATCTGTAACATACCGTACATGAAGTGACAACACATTAGACTATATGACACATAATGGAACATAGTGATGGCCTGCTACACTATCTACCAACCTGCAATGGACAACAAATGGCGAAGAATCCGTTAGCCTTGCTTCCTGTCGCACAATTTGGACGAAGCGTACCACATCATCTACTGTCAAGTCGGCCTTGGCATTAGTCCACCCATGCAGGGAAAAATGGCTGATCTGGCGAGTCTCTGAACCCTGCAACAAATAATGTACGGACACATCACAGTCAGGAAAAAGAAATCGTATTCTAATTACAATTCACAATGCTTTTTAGGAAGGTATTAATACTACACTTTTATTTGCTTGCACTAGAGTTTTCAATTTTGTACCCTCTGTACCAAAATATTTGGAATATTCTTGCTGTGATAAGAAATAAAAGAAAGAACAACTTAGCTTCAATAGTTTTCTAAATCTAGTGTGATGTAGTCTGTGGCGAGTGGTCATTACAACAGTAACATAATTATTGTAAGAAACGGAACAGCACAGGATAAAAACAAAGAGCATGCAACCCCTGTAGCCTTTACCAACCACTGGGAACCTGATAAATACATGATATCACATCAATAAATGTATAAATAATATTTATCTCAATGCTGTGGAATCAGGAGCTCATCATTTCCGTGGCATGTAGAGTTATTGGTATTATCTTAAGGATTGTCCATTTGTCCTACTTTTAATTTTTTTTTAAAAACCCATTTATTTTGAAAAGAAGTCGAGATACTTACAATTTAATGAGGTGCCCCTACTCCTCCCCCCTGTTGTCAGAAGTAAAATTAGTGAGAAAATGGCTGCCAAAGCTTGGTGTCCAAGGGAACTGCAAATTAACTTTTAAGTGAATTTTATCAGCGTTTTTCCTGTAAAATTCACTCAGAAATTTATTTTTGCATGGACATTACAGGTGTTAAGCCACAACCCCCTCCCCCCCCCCCCCCCCAAAAAAAAAGAAGAAAAGAAAATTGACCAACTGGTGATCTTGGTTCCTTCAATTTCATTTATTCTAACGAGCGCCTGATTTCACCACGATCCTCCCCCAGATACACACACACAAGAACACATTAACATCTCTACGTATGATTATATGGGGAGAAATTGTATCGAGTATCTAAGTGTTTCTGCTGGGATGTTGTATCCCTCTCATCTCAGGTTGGCCCTGACAGACAGGGCCAGAAGCCCACCTTCTATGTGATTTACGAGTACGCTGTGTTGATAGACGCTTAAAAACACCAACATTCATAAAAGACAAAACATCACGATGTATACCTACGAACAAATAACTTACCATGGAGATCTGTAAGTTGCGTATGACGTATTTGTTGAACACAGAGACATGAATCATCTTCACCTCAACGTTTCCAAACTCAACCGATTCGTCGAGGTTCTCGGGCCAGTACAATTTCCTTTTTCCCTGAAAGGTTTCAAATTTTGAGACAGGTATAAGACAGTGATGTACTGTGACCAACTACTCTCATTCAGTGATTGTTAGTATAATACAATGGAGCATGCTTGACCTTGTATACAGATCAAACGTCGCTTGAGGTCTGTTATCATAGTAACGCGCGAAGGCATGGCATTATACTTTGCTTCTAACACCACTGTTGTATTCCAAAAGAGCATATCAGGTACGTTCTTTCGGAAGATCAATGAGGAGTTCAAATAATTTATTTTCGCTGTCATTTAACATCTTAGAATGTCAAAATTTCGAGAAAAAAAAAGAAAATCAAGTATGTTGTAGAGTTCGGAGAGATTTATCGATTAGTCCTAATCTCACACCTCTTCTTAAAAGAATAAAGGGTTTCGATGAATTAAATAAATTTTCCTTTATGTAAAGTTCTGCCTGTGATACAATTTTTGCTCCTCCTGAAAACTTTGTATTTGGACACACGACAATGATGAATAATGGCGAAGGAATGTTTATCTTTATGGTATTTCATAGAGGTAGCAT
>NW_004798379.1:32040-52525 GCF_000002075.1 Aplysia californica
AATGCGCATTGAGCATCTTTTAGGAAATGGAAATGCGCAGTATAAATGCTATTTATTATTATTATTATTAAGTGAACACCAAGGCGTGGATGTCAACAGAGAAGTCAAAACGGGGAATCAGACTTAGACTGCTCACCTCTCTAGCTTCAACAGCACAAAGTCTGCTTCGACTGTCAAGGCACCCAGAAAATAGCAGTTCACTGTTATTTCCTGGGAGCCTTGAATTTACAATTTCCACTGTGCATAAGAACATGTTAATAACCCGCCTTTGGGAATGGCTTAAAGACAACTTCAGTCAGTAGCACTGCCCTGGGGAAGTGGGGGGTTTGTTCATTATTTCAAAAAGTTGACAAACGACAAAGGCTATGTAAAACACTAACCTCTATGTAGTTGGCCTTAAATACCTCCATTGTCTCACTGGCCCTGGGTAGTTTCCAGCCAACGTTGATGTCTGGGTAGAAATACATGTACTGTATCCATATCAGATTTTTTTTTTTTTTAAATCATGCAGGGCGCTTTTACGCCCCCGTCAACACAGATTAATGACGACAATGACAATGACAATCTTTATTCATCTTGCAGGGAAAAAATTGTCTTTTTTGTTAACAATGACAGTCGACGTTCCAAAGGTAAGGTGCACTCATGCATACGCACAACAAGACAGGACATTAGTAAATATATATGTCTCACGTGCTGAAACAACATGTTACGTAAAACATTCTCTCTCTCTCTCTCTCTCTCTCTCTCTCTCTCTCTCTCTCTCTCTCTCTCTCCCTCTCTCTCTCTCTAAGAATAGTTAGGACGCGGGCCAACCTGATCTGAGAGTGTATTATTTCTTTGACACTTATAAAAAAGTTGACCCATCACCCCTTCTCCCCACCCCATCAAAGAGACACAGGTTGATGATGGTGCTGTTATTGACCCAACAGCATAATATATAAACGCCCCATCACACCCCCTTTCCACGCAAATTGTAAGATCACTCAATGGCAGATATGTACCTCCAAAAACAAAGGAAGAAAGATATAAAAAGTTTTTTACCATCTAGCATAAGGCTTTTGTCAGAATGAGCATAGATGTGTGTTGCTCTTAGAGTATGTATCTGTATATACAAATGTAACTCCAAACGTCTTGTTTTTAAACTCCTGCATGTGGTTGAATGATGCGTTTGATATTTGATGTGAATGTACATTTTGTCGGCTTTACTTCTCTTTTCATATTAAATTTTAATGAGAGTAATACAATATACATTTTTAAAATGTATACCTGCATGTGTTTTTATGGTCCTGTAGAGCCAAGTATTATCTTATCTCTTATCTTATCTGTTGCAGCTTCTGCTGTCACAGCCATTACTGCTGCTGCTGTTGCTACTACTATTATCCCTACCTCTACTACTACAACTACTTATTCTGCTCTACCAATTCCACTATCTCCGCTCTATCACACACACGCGCTCATGCATACACAAAAAAGCACATAGACAGATAGATATATATAGATAGATAGATAGATAGATATATAGACAGATAGATATATAGATAGATAGATAGATAGATAGATAGATAGATAGATATATATATATATATATATATATATATATATATATATATATATATATATATATATATATATATATATAGATAGATAGATAGATAGATAGATAGATAGATAGATAGATAGATAGACAGACAAACAGACAGACAAACAAACAGACAGACTGACAGAGAGACAGACAGCTGAACTGCTGAACCAAACAAATGCAATAGTCATAGCAAGATAAGATAAAATAGATTATATTGTCAACGAGATAATTTCTGGAGAAAGTTTGGGCTGAAAAGACACCCGGGAACAACAAGGGGAGCAGACGTAGATTGTGGTAATTTTTTGGTGGCTAATGTACCTAACGTCAGACAGCTGTATATCAAAGAAAATGTGTAATCCACAGTGTAAAAGATCAAGGGGAAGACCGCGTGGAACCTGGATAAGAGCCACCGAAATTGATGTACAGAAAAGTGGGAAGACATGGAATAACATCAAGAGGCTAGCCCAGGATAGAGAAAGGTGGACAGTGTTTGTCCGTGGCCTCTACCCTGGTGCAGGGTGAGAAAGACAATGATGATGATGAATGTATGTAACCCAGAAGTTGTTGACTCTCACCCTTTTTCCGTGAAGACAAACCAAAGCACTACTAACTTACAGGGCAATTCATCCACCGGTTTGTTCCCGTTGGGAAGTCTAGCGCTGAGCTTCTGCATGTCCTGAAGAGAGAAACGGTTCATGACACTGAGACACTCGGTTTCTTTTTTTTTTTTTTTGTAAGTGTTTAACGGCGCTCCCAACTGCATAAGGTCATATGAGCGCGCCGGAAACATGATATGTTTGGTAAGAAGTTTAAAATTTTGCCCGGGTGGCGGCCGAAGCCTGCTCTTTGTAACTTTCGAACCACTACAGGATCTTTAACGTGCGCAATTTGCACACGGGACCAGCGAGAATCCCAAAAGGCTAGCAGTAGAAAGGCTACAGAAAGAGTCAGGAGCCCAGAGGAGGGGTAAAGGAGGTGAAGGGGTGGGGGCAGAAAGTGGAGACGAAAGCAGAAAACAGACCATGATTAGAGTACAGGAAAGGAGATAAAAGGAGACAATTTTAGACAAGAAAAATTTCCGTGGCTGTCAGGTTTCGAACCCGGGACCTATTGAATGAGAGGCGAACACCGTGACCTCTAAGCCAGGAGAGCCCCCCTGAGACACTGTAAAGGTGTGTGTCATCATGTCCTTAAATAAGCGCTTGTCAAGGTTTTGACTTATATGGAGTTATTTATATAACCTTAAAGCTTTTTTAAAGTAAAAAAATACCAATCTACCTTAAATAGAAGTTGAGATAGTTGAGACCAAAGGAGGTGGGGGCCCCTAGTGTCTGAGGCTTCATTAGCGAGAAAATGACTGCCATAGTATAGTGAATTCCACAGATGTAGTTTTCTTGAAAGCAACAAATTTACATTTTTGTGTTTTTGACAAGCGTTTTTCAGTAAAATCTACAAAGAAATAATGGTGTTGAGCCCCAAACACAGAAACATCGATGATAATTGTCCAAGGAGAGGGGGGGGGGGGACATCTCTGGGGTATTTTTTTTTCAAATTTAATCATTTTGATGAGCGTCTCATTTCACCACCATACCACACAAATAGACTGCTTTGATTAAACTAGTTTATTATACTTATGAGAAAGATTTTCTGCACCACACTTCACATTTTTCTTTGCTTGGGAATTAATGTCTAACAAAAATATTCAAAATGGAGTTCTTTCTATTTCCTAACCAACAAAGTCTAAAGAGTACGCAGTGCAAATCTGAAACAGTTTGCTTCAACAACAAAAATATGTTGAAGCTAAAAACTAAAGAGAGCTCTGCTCTAAGGTGTGGAAGCTTAAGTCTGGACAGCACACCATACAGTCTTTCAAGGCAAAAGTTTTGCAATATGAACAATAACTGATGTCTAGCTTTATTTTTGACTTGTGAAAAAAAGAAAATGTTCACAGAAAGGATTTTAAGTCACTTCGGTTCAAACATAAGACTGACTCTAGACAACTGTTCTGAGCTCCAGGACACATGTAGACCTAAGACTTGTTTGGTCACACTTTACAAAATGTATTTTTACAAAATGTATTTTTACAAAATGTATTTTTACTAAACGTAAAATACATTGGACACAGTGAACGCAAGATTAGAAAAGATGAGAACTCGAAGCACATAGCGGAACATTTAGTGTACTTGTCTCACCGACCCTCTGACCTTATAAGCACAAAGTGCTGCACTGGTGATGAACTATCTTGACCGGACTATCATTGTCAAGGTCAAAGACAAAAGGATCGTTAGATTGTGGCATGAAACATGTAGACGTATTACATGTTGTATAAGGAAGCCGATGGAAGCCAATAGAACCTGGCCAAGGCTTAAAGCTTTCACTTGACACAACAATGAATGCCATAACCAACACATATACTATTTTAAAAAATTATACAACAGAAAAGTGTTGAATACCTTTCGTTACAGCCACTTCTGCTTTGCTGCAAACATTTTTCTAATAAACAGTCATCTAATACTTTACAAATCATGTATTTATGTATTACTGAGTGATTTAATTATATACCTATTATTGTGCGGTTTAATTTCTCCAAACACAACACATTTATAGTCATGACACTAATAAAGTAAAGTACGCCCCCCCTGATAAAGTCAGAAACAACAGGAAGATTTTAAAAAAATAATGACCGACCAGTTGCCACCTCTTGTCCCTGTACACGAAAGAAAGCTGAACAAAAAATATGGCGAGCAGACACAAGAGAGGTCACCCATACAGGAATGATAAACCCATGGTTGGTAAAATAACAGACTACACACCCATCCCTCACACACACACTCAGTAGATATCCCGACTTCTATGCATTTCCTGTAAAATAGTCAATATCGATTTTTAAAAATCACCCTGACCTCAAATTCAACCCGGAACAGCAAGTTTGAATCTCCGTGGAGCTGTACCAGAGTTCGTCTGAACGTTCGAATCAGGATAGGTCTGGCAAATAAATATCATATCAACATTGCCAAGCAAATAAATATATAATTTGTAGTGAGATAAATAAAACACAGGTACAAAATAGTGTTTGAAATACATTATAAAATAAATTACATTGTTCTCACCCCAGAATATCATGTCAACTCCAAAACATTTTTTTTTTAAAAAGCTATTAAAATTTTCTCGTTAAAAGAATAGCCAATATTGACTTATGCTTTGGTGCTTTGGAAATTGAAACACACACACACATACACACATACACACATACACACACATACACTCTCACACACACACACATACACACATACACACACACACTCTCACACAAACACACACACATACACACAATCACACACAAACACACACACACATACACACATACACACACACATACACTCTCACACAAACACACACACATACACACATAAACACACAAACACACACATACACACATACACACACACACTCTCACACAAACACACACATACACACATACACACACAAACACACACACATACACACATACACACATAAACACACACACATACACACATACACACACAAACACACACACACACTCTCACACAAACACACACACACACACACACACACACACACACTCTCAAACAAACACACACACATACACACATACGCACACAAACACACACACATACACACAAACACACACACATACACAAATACACACATACACACAAACGCACACATACACACACACATATACACACACACATAAACACACACATACAAACATACACACAAACACACACACACACATACACACACACACACTCAAACACACGCACATACACACATACATACACACACACATACACACACACACACACACAAACACACATACACATATACACACAAACACACACACAAATACACACATACAAACACACAAACACACACACATACACACATACACCCACACCCACACGCACGCACTCAAACACACACTATAGGCCTTTTTGTCTAGATCTAAGTAACCATAAAGGTCTAAAGTGCCTCTCTTGAAAACAATATAAAAAAGATGACAGACTACCCCTGGTCCAGACATGAAAGTAATAATACAGACTCAACAAAACAATATATCAAAAGTTGGCTTCAGTTTCTAACACTAAAACTTTTCCTTGCGACATTCATTGCCTGAATAACAACAGACACATCTGCAGTTCAGAATATTTATTGTGTTGATTTTTTTTTTTCGTTATTGAGAATATGTCAGATTTAATGAAGTGGACAAATTAATGAAAATGAACTCTAATTTAATGCCCTTCATGCTGACATGACATATATAAAAAAAAGGAGACTAGCGGTACCACTGTCTGACCCTTTGCCAAGCAGCACTATCAAAATCCAGAACACCTGAAATTAATATCAAACTCTAAAATAGTATATCTATCACTCAAATGGTATGAATTTCAAATTTTATATCACGGATTTGTTTCCCTTTGTCAAACCCCTTCCTGGTTATATACATACTGAATATTGTGGGAAATTAAAGTTAACAATATAACGTCAAAGAAATCGAAAACAAAGACAAAATTTCCAGAAAATCAACTCCTCTTTTTCTATAGTACTGAGACGAAAGTTTTTCTGTTTTGATCATCTCTACAGTACTCAGGTGAAAGTTTTTCTGTTTTGATCATCTCTACAGTACTCAGGTGAAAGTTTTTCTCACCTTCGTGTTTTGATCATCTCTGTCTCCTCAAGGGCGCCCTGCTGCACAGGTCCTATTTCCCTATGAAAAGAAAAGAAAAGAAAATCATAGAAGTCATACATACAGAGAGAAGTCAGACAATGCCAATCAAAAACTGAGAACATATTTTTCTGGATAATATCGCATCATTGCTATGCATTAATCCATAGAACGCTATTTAGAAGGCGATATTCCTTTCCCTCCATGGTTGTTGACAAAATTCACGTACTTGTCAACATCTGAGTAGAGAAATCAATGCACATGGATATACATGCTGGCATAGCATACATATTATGTATTTAATGTCAAAAGAACAGAGAGTGGGGAGTTGATCTCTGGTGCAAAGAGCCTGAATTCAAACTCTGGGCATATTTAAAGAATTTTTCAATATCTACTTATTGAGGGTTAAAGACTTTACATAACAGAAATAAAAATTTTTAGCCAAAGGGTGAATTTCTCGAGGAAAGTAACTCTTGTTTTGAGAAGAAAACTTTAGTCCATTACGGACGTAAACACTTACGGCACGCACAAAGTTGTCTTTTACGGCCTGTACCTTGCGGAGTGTGAGAGACAATCGAGGCAATAGTGCAACCAGGCTGTTCGGATTCTTTTCTCAAGACTTGCCAGCTCCTTACCAAGGGTACAGGATAGCAGACGCTCTCTTTTCTGATGGTTTCTCTTTTACTGCACCAAGCTTTCCACTTTACACCACAGTTACTTAGTTTTTAAAAAACTTTTTTCTTCCGCTTGTACCTGTGGGTGTCGCGGGGAGACCCAGGTGTCTGTCTGCAGCAAGTCGTGTGGCCTGTAGGAGGGACATCCCGTGAGCTCTGAGGGTGTCTGTACAGATTCTTTTCATCGTCACCTTGGTCTTCCTCTGGCTCTCCATCCAGAATATTTAATGTTGTATGCTCTCAGAGCTGGATGGTTTGAGGGCATCCGCGTGAGGTGTCCGAACCACTTGACCTTTTGTTTTTCAATGTGTGGCAGGACTGGTGTTGCTCCCACGGTGTCCCTTATGACTTCATTTTTAATTTTGTCTCTTCTTGTTTTGTTGACCGCTCTTCTTAAGCATTTCATCTCGCATGTGACCAGTTTCCTCTCTAGGGCTTTTGTTAGAGTCCATGTCTGGCACTGATATGTGAGCGTTGGAAGGAAAATGGCGCTGACGAGCTTCGCCTTGGTGCTCATGGGGATATTGGGATGTTTCAGGAGAGGGCCCAGTTGGTAGCTGACTGCGTTGGCTCTCTGACATCTAGTCTCTATCTCTCGATCTAATTTTCCATTTTCTGTGAAAATGCTGCCCAAATATTTGAATTCTCTGCTTTGTTTTAGTTGGGATCCATTGATGTTGATATCCACTTTACGTGGTCTCCTGCTAATTGTCATGACTTCGGTCTTGCTAATACTGATCTTCATGTCATATTTTTCGCAGCTCGCATTTAGTTGGTTCATATGCTCCTGTAGCTGAGTCTTGTTGTTCATCATTGCCAGGTCGTCTGCAAACTCCTTATATTTTTATTGAGCAATATTAATATCCCCTGCCGGCCTGTTAAGCCAGTCGCAGTTTCACCAGAGCCCCTTTAGCCAGCAACGTTTCGGGGTGACCCGGGTCGGCCTTCACGGCTAGCGTAACGCTTCAGTGACATGACGTCACACCGTGCTTCACCCAGACCCAGCTATCCCCTACTTTGTCCTGTTTCCACCTCCCCCGACGAGGACGAAGGGTTGGACTTCGAGAGACACCACACAAGCCAAAGAAAAAGTATTCCAAATAAACAAACATGACTATTGTCTGATCAGTGTTTAAGAGTCAGTTAGGACGCTAGCCGGACAGATATCAAATTTAAAAAATGTTCTCCATTGTAAAAAGGCATCCCTATTCAAACCGTTCATCTTCCTGGATTCCAGATGTACTGTCTCCCGACTGGAGCAACAAGATAGTCGAGATGTGAAGGGACGGAAGCAGTTCTTGGGCAATCTGCTTTCTATTTATCTACTGTCCTGGCAAAGCTATTTTTTAGCCAATATCGATATCGATAGACAGCTACCGACGTTTAAAAGGGAGGTGTTCAGCTTTTGACCTCCTCCCTACCACTTATATTTCAGATTATACAACGGTGGGGGGTTTTGAAATTCACCACACTTAGCGACCAAATTCATCATGTGTTGACGGAACATAAGGGGAGTAATTGCAATGGAGACCAAAAGGGTTTGCAATCAAGAGGATAGACACACACAAAAACCGAACTTGCGGGCGTCGGTGGCCTAGGGGTTAGGCTCTTGTGTCCTTGGGAAAGGCACTTTACACGAATTTTCCTCACTTCACCCAGGTGGGAATGGGTACCCGGCTATAGACAGCAAAAGATCTTGTCAGTTTGTTAGTGTTTGAGCGCTTAATCAGCTGCTTGCACTGTATGCTTCCCGGGAAGCTGAGAATGTTTCGGAGTGTTCTATGGTCTGCTGGGGTAATAATATAGTGTAAAGCGCATAGAGCCTGCTGTTGAGCGGGGATATTCGCTATACAAATGCTATCTATTATTAAATGCTATCTATTATTAAATGCTATCTATTATTAAATGCTATCTATTATTAAATGCTATCTATTATTAAATGCTATCTATTATTAAATGCTATCTATTATTAAATGCTATCTACTATTAAATGCTATCTATTATTAAATGCTATCTATTATTAAATGCTATCTATTATTAAATGCTATCTATTATTAAATGCTATCTATTATTATTTTGACTTTGTGTCAGAAGCAATATTTTTCTTAAGAAGAAATAACACTGTTGACGACATTCACTTTTACCGTCACGTCTTCATCTAGTACACAATTCTATCAGACTTCATTTTCTCTTCCAGTCTAAGATACAGCTTTGAAGATACATCATCGAAAGAGTAGTTGAGACAGTAGAGAGAAATAGACACACTGTGGTTTCTAGTCCATAAGGGGCGTCGAAGTCATGTGATGACCAGGTTCTCTAACTAGCTTTCACAGCAGACGAACGCTGGAAACTTTTATGTTATTGGGTACTGCTGGTTAGTTGTTTCGTTTCAAACTAAGAGGGTAGAATCCCTTTTCATGGTCGACTTCATTTGAACTCACTTGTGATCCTTTTGCCTTCTACGGCGGCAAATAAAGAAAATGACGGCCAAAATGATCCCAACAACCAACACAGAGCAGATGACAGCCCAAACAATGACAACAATATTGTCATCGTCATTATCCACTGAAAAAAAAAGAATGCAACGGTCAATAATGCAACCAATACAGTTTACGTCCATATTAAAGTGAGGAGTATCCATAGATGTACGCTATAGTTAACTAGATACAGTACGCCCCTCTCTAGCCTTGCTGCGCGATGGCCACATTTGACAGCGGCGTCCGCCATGTTTTTTTGTGGCAAGTTGTGTGAAGGAGTTCATGCTAAAGCAATGGGCTAGGCATGTTTTCTCTCTCTCTCTC
The DNA here is from genome assembly GCF_000002075.1 of Aplysia californica. NCBI lineage: Eukaryota > Metazoa > Mollusca > Gastropoda > Aplysiida > Aplysiidae > Aplysia > Aplysia californica. The sequence continues at coordinate 41,809 of NW_004798379.1, forward strand.
ACACGCGACAGGCGAGATTTGCTTCTTGTTGATTTTTTTTTTACATGGGCGCCGTGGCGTACTATATCTAAATTACTAAATTGCAACAATACGGCGTTCTTTCTACAACTAGATCTACAAATAAATGTATTATTAAATAGATAGAGATAGAGATTTGGGCTTAAAAAAAAAAAAGAAGAAAAAAAACCCCAACCTTTATTTGTTCATCAGCACTTTATCTACGAGGTGGTTTATTTCTTATTGACCGAATCAAAGCGTATAGGGCCTATAGAACTTTTAAAAAGAAGTATGAAAAGATGTGGGTGTCATGGGAACCTCCCATAACGACTCCACCCTCTCTCTCCTCCCGAATCCCAATACCACCCCCCCCCCCCCCGCCCCCCTCAAATATTTGAATTTGACGTTAAATTAAATCAGGATGAGCCATAGGAAAACAAATCCAGAGTTTTTCAGCCTTTAGGTGTAGGAAGGCAATGAAGCTCTTGATGAGGCAAATTCTGCCAAACAAATGATGAATACATGTACTGGTATTTTTAAAATCGAGTTAAACTTTCCCTTGTGACATTTGAACAGGAAACTGTATTTTTCATTCATATGTTCACTTTAAAAAAAAGTATACTAAATGATAAGTTGTGTTTTCTTATGTCGGTATTAAACTTTGGTTTATATTGATTTTAAGAACTAAAGTAGACAATATACAGCACTTAAACTAAAGCTCCTTCTATTGCTGTTTTAAGTAAATCTAATTTTGGACATTAGTAAAACAACTGTGACAACTCTGGACTCACTAAAGACAAAAAAGTGAACTTAAATGTTGTTTTGTAGCCTAGTCAATTGTTTGTCTACTCAGTGTAGTGATAACTGAAATAAAAACCTTTACTAAGGTGTTTTTGGACATCATTCAATAAAACAAAACAATAAAAAAGTACACTGTTTCAGTTTGATAAAGAAATTTCCTGCCCATTGTGACAAAGATCTAGCTGCTAGTCAACCTTAACTTCACATGGCCCAGAACCTTACTGATGGCTCTTTATGTTTTAAAAAAGAAACCCAAAGTGACCATTTGTGTCTATAAGACATATTATGCACTAAAATAGATGATGCAATAAAAGAAAACAGACATCACTGAACTGCCAGACAGAACCAGTAAGACGTTAATCCAGAAAGGGACAAGAGGTTTCACATGCTTGCACCTTTACGAGAATCGCTTTGAATCAAAACATAAGTTAGAATCAAATAAAACACGTAAGACTAAGAGCAGAGACACGCCCACTCAAATGTAAACAAACTTTTTAGCCACATTAAAAATGGCCGCCAACAAACTCAAATGTGTCCGTGTCACGTGACCTCGTACGGACTCTAGTTTAAAAGGGGGTAACTCTATGGGAGTATCCATACAATTCGGTCATGCTCATACCCCACAAATATTCTACCTGATTCTGATAAATCAGTGTCTCCACTTTTCAAAACAAAAACGTAAGACACGTAAAAGTAAAATCAAAACTTGGACACATTAGAATAAGTATGGCATTCATTTTTCTGTTGACAAATCATCAACAAACTAGTATGCAAGTGCAAAAGCTGAAAGGTTAAAAAAAATGCAGGTGACACCCAGATGCTGATTTTCTCACGATTGTCTGGTATTGTTTACGTCAGAAAACAGATAAAATGCCTTTTCTTCAATCCCTGAAAAGGGCTTCTGTATTTCTTTAATAGAAACTCCTCTAGAATTGAATCTACATGGACTGTCTCTTGTGAAACTCAACAGAGGGAACACATGGCGTGGGCGACCTCAAAATTGTAAAGTTCTATCTGACATTTTTGGCCGTTTTGAGCTACGAGGACTATGCGATAAAAAACCAAATGTTTTATCTACTGTATCAAAATTGTAAGATCATTAGGAGCCGTTATGAAGATATTCAAAGAACTGCATTACAAAAAACCCCTGACATTTTGATGAAACTCAAATTTTTTTTCATCAAATTTCTCAAAACTAGGTACTGTGCAGATAGAACTTTGTATAGTAATTCCGAGGTAGTGAACAGTAGATTTGACTCTCGATTTGCTTGCTAGAATGTTAGCTCCATAGGAAAATACATTTTTGTCACTGCAATTAATTGTAAGAGGGTAGTTCGTTTTAGTTTTAGTAGAGGTTTTACGGCGCTCGCAACTGCATAAGGTCATATGAGCGCCAGAAGATTAGAGCTGTTACAAGAGAGTAACAAACATAAAAAAAGAAGAAGGGGAGATAAGGACGATAGATGTGTGTAAAGTTTCAGCTAATAAACACTTCTTGAGTGACATAGCTGACATGAACTGAGGGTCCAACACATTCATCTGAGCTCACGTTGACCTTGACCTTGGTGAGCAAACGCGTATGGCCTCCACGTGAAGCGATTATAGCGAGGCATCTTCTGTTCATAGAGTTAATCAAACGGTTGATCTGGCCATTTTGGATGCCATCAAAGATCTGGACGATGGCTGCAGTCAACTGGGCTGCTGTTCGAGGCCGTGGCTGCGTCTGGTTAAGCTGTCTTTGGATCATGTCCAACAAATGTTCAATGGGGTTCAAGTCAGGTGAGCGAGGTGGGTGTGCCAATAAATTGACACTGTTCTGCGCCAAGAAGTGCCGGGTAGCACGTGCGGTATGTGGTCGTGCGTTGTCTTTTTGATACAGGAAGTTAGGGTGCCTCTGTAGAAAGGGCACTACATGAGGGGCCAAGACTTGTGCCATGTAGCGCTGAGCCGTGACGCCGTTTCCATGTCCTGGACCAATGTTCTGGAAGATGACAGGTCCCACTCTATGATTCAACGCCATGGTTCCCCATATCATCACGCTCTCGCCTCCCCAGGGGTCACGCTCCAGAATGTTGTTGTCGTCATAGCGAATCTTGTCTCTACGCCACACACGGACACGGCCATTCGCTGGATCCACGCAGAACCTGCTTTCATCACTGAAGAGGACTCTCCTCCACTGGGCGTTCTGCCAGTTGACATGCACCTGCGCCCACTGTAGCCGTTGCTGTGGATGCCTTGGTGTTAGGACAGCTTCCTGGTAAGGACGCCTGCAGTGAAGACCAGCAGTCAGTAACCTCCGTGACACACTCCAGCGGTTAAGTTGGCTTTCAGTCGTTCCCATAGTCGTTCTGGCAGTCTCTGCAGCCGGCAGAAATGGATCACGGCGGTGCCGACGAATCATGACACAGTCATGGGCTGGAGTTGTCCCCCTTGGTCTTCCGCTTCCTGGTCGATCTGCTGTGGTCGCTGTCGCTTGTAATCGGTTCCGAAGGTGATGAATGGTGCTTGGGTGGACACCAAAAACCTAGGACACCTGTTCCACCGACTCACAGCTCTTTCTCTGTTTTCCCTTGATAACCTTGGCATGTCTGTAGCTTGTCTGTTTCGATATGAATGCAACATTTCGAGGCGCAGATTTTATAGGCATACCCCCAGGACTGAGTGAGCATAAACTCACCACTGACAACAAGTTGCAAATGTGTCCCAGTGGCGAGTGATGACTCGTGAGTTGTGTATTGCTTACGCAGCCAATGACATCTTTGCGATGCTCAAAAATGTCCAATCAAGACGCTCAAGGCAAGTGTTGAGTGATATAAGTTCACATCACACAACTATGAACTCAGCAATATATATTTTTTCAAAGTTTGGAGCAAGAGAAAGAAATTAAAACCTGAGAAAATAAAACAACTGTTACCGTCAGTTGTTGTTCCAAAGACAGAATCATTGTTTAAGTAATCCACACAGCCAGCGCCGTTGCACACGATGACGAGGACTCTGTTAATGAAACAAACGTACAGTATGTCTGTTGATGAAACATGCACACAGTAATTAAGCTCTTGTATATGGAAAGTTTTTATCAAAAACCAGGAAGTAATTGTTACAGTATTATGGTTTTACCCTAATGTTTTGGCTGATTAATAGAAGCCAAGGTAAAGTACTGATAACTGTTCATGCTTGATGAGAGCTCTTCAATAAAAGAGTAATTGCACTTAGCGTGAAGCGGCTAACCAACATGGCGAGGTTATGTTCTGTGTCTTGTGTTCATATTCAGGTGTCTGTGGTTTATCCTTTTTTGTATCGACCATCCACACCTTTGCAGTAATGACATCACACAGACTGTGTCTTTATTACTAATTTAGAGATAGGTGTTATCAGTTTTGTGGAATAGGGAGTTCAACAGCTGTATACTATCCCTAAAGCAAAGTGTATGCGCCTGTCTGTGTTGAGGGGTGGGTGGGATGACTTTTGAGGACCCCCCCCCCCTTTCTCCTTTTTTATCATTGAGAATTTTGTTGAACGGGAAAATGAGACAGTCGTAGAAGAAGATCTGCCTTGAGAATGTAGACCGTTGAAATGTAGGAAGGTCCTAGCTGCAGACATCGTCTAAGACAGACGTCTCATGGGGCTCATCTACTAAATGCTGCACCCTGGTGACGTTTAAAGGGGTGTGAACGGTGTGTGTTTGACCTGAAGAGGTCGTTTTGTCTGGGAATGTTTAGGTCTGATTCTCTACAGGTCCTAAGAGAAGGACTATTTTCGCCCTTGACACCAAAGAAGGCCTTTATGGCACTTTAACACTGTTTCCGTATCCTGTTCGATACTTACGAAATGCGTTGGTGGTGAGGAAATGGTCAATACAAAATGCTCTCTGCTTTGTACTAATCTTAACCATGATCTCAGCAAGGAAAGGGAACTTGAGAAAAACTATCTGCAAACTTCTGCTGGGCTGTTAGACTGCTGTAGCTTACAACATGGCATAATCGTTGGGATTTTTAGTGGTAGGCCTATTGCGAACTAGTGCGTCATGCTACAAAAATGGGGACATAGCTGAAAATGGGTTGTTTATTACGCGCTAAGTAGAGTAAAATTATTCTGAGGATTCATCTAAAATGAATTTCAAACGAATTCCTCTTGACTTTTTTGTTTCCAAATTTGAATCGCAAAACTTCAGTGTGGAGTAAAATAGTAACAAAAAAGCTGTAAAGTTGTTTTATTGATCCCCCTGTAGTTGAAAGACAGCAGTAAGAAGGAGCCAATGCATAGCAAGAGAAAGGCCGCAGAACGAGTCAGGAGCCCAGAGGAAGGGGTAAAGGAGGTGAGTTAGCGGGGGCATAAAGTGGAGACGAAAGGAGACGACAGAACATTGCTATAGAGCAAGAAAGGAGGCAGGAAAATTGTCTGTCTCTATTCGGATTCAAACACGGACCTATTGAATGAGAGGCAAACGCTTTAACCTCTAGGCCACGAGAGCCCCCCCCCCCCCCCCCCCCCCCCCCCCCCAATCACAGGTCCGGGGCAATCCAAAAAGGGAGATGTTTTAGAGGGACATTTTTGTTCCTATTGAGCTGGGTTAATACAAATGCAACAGAGTACTTTCATACTTTAAAACAAACAGAGAACTTTGACAAATACATGACTTCAAATAATGTTTAAAAATATTATAGGAACTGTATCTGAGTAATCGGATGAGAAAGCAAGTCCCAAACGATCACGTGACAAGGAGCATTGCGAACTTAAAATGGCTGCAGAGTAACATAAAAGTGAAATGTTAAAAAGTTAAAGAACTCACTGAAATTCTTCTCTAGCAGGAAGTGGGCCATTGCAGAAGTCAGTGCCGTTATCGGAACACGAGTTATCTTCCCCAACTGTGAATACATATTGTCCTCCTGGCCTTCCTGAAAAATAAACCCCGAAAAAACAACAACATGACATTAAATGCAAGAAATGCTTGATGGGTTGTTTTTTTCACCAAATATAAGGGCAGGGAAGATTTGTAAAAAATGATTTACTTCCCAAACTGATTGATGAACTCTTGACATAACACAAAAAGCAGCTATCTTAAAATGGTAAAACATAGAATTAAGCTGTATTTTTATGAACGATGTTTCTTTTATATATCATGGACTGCTTCTTCTGCACTTAAAATGTTCGCCCCATGTCGTCAAATTGTTCCCCTAAGGCTCAGCTTTCAAAAGGTCATTTCACACTTACAAAGCCCCCTCTTACGTTTTGTCTCGTATTAGAATGTACTACATCCTTCTTTAACATAAATACCACATAAAATGAAGATCAGTTTCAGTTTAGTAAGAATGATATGAGGGTGCAGGATTCAAACTGGGTTGTTGATTTTTCTCGTTAGTTCACAGACAGCTTGGTTTTATTTTGTAAATAGTTTGTTATTCAAAGAAAAAATTCAGTTTTCAAAATAGTAGTTTACACTACAAATGATGCAAGCTATATTAAGGTGTACAGACCTATAGTCTTTCTAAAATCCAGAATTTTATTGGGACCACTGATGGAAAACAATAAGTTCTCTCTTCTTTTATTTGTGTTCCCTTGCTATATCTCAAAGATAGTTCTCCAACCTGCAGTGCAACTGAGTTTAAAATTGACACAGGTACAAGTAAGTAGATACATTTGAGTGTGTGTTTTTTTATTGACGTTTTTACACTCACATGCAACAACTTCAATCGTTTAGGAGAGAGGCTTCCAATTCTGCCTGTCAGGGCCTACATGGGCTGAGAGACAGATACAACATCACAGCAGAAAAACCGCGATACTCAATGAAAAATTCTCACCCACTCGGCAATCAAACACGAGTCTCCTGAGTGCACAGAAAAATACCTGACCATTTCACCTCAGACACCTGTCATTGGAGTGTGGCACTTCACTTATTTATGGATGTACAGAAAAGTGGGAAGACGTGGAGTGACATCAAGCGACTAGCCAAGGATAGGGAAAGGTGGAAAGTGTTTGTTCGTGGCCTATATTCTGGTGCAGGGGAAGAAAGGCAATGGTGATGCTGATGATGACTTCACTTCTTTACTGAAATAGCCTACCTCCTATTGTGGTCTACAGGGCCTATCCTTTCCCCCTGACGCACTGAGGGGAATATATTTCGCTAAATGTGTTTCTCCCCCCCAACCATGTCCAGCCTTACTTAACAGATCCTGATGCCAGCCCCGTGGAGTGACTCGGTACATGCCAGTAAACCCTTCCTTCTTGGCGTCGGCCCATGTCTTCAAACTGACCTTTTCTGTTTCACTCTTTCTCCGGCCTGAGAGAGAACAGTTGAGTTGATTAGGAGGTTAAAGAAGATTACATTAAGAAAACAATTTTTGAATACCAGTTTTTATTGTGTATACTTTTGTAAGAATTTACATTCATGGCTTTTTATTATGTTAAAACTTTTAATACACAACTCTTGCTGCAATAAATGGCAAATTACTTATTTTCACAAAAAGAATATCATTTCACCTTTTGTGAGTTCAAACTTTATCACCCTATTCCTTTGTAACTCTAAATAAAAATAACAGTTCTACATACCTACAATCCTGTAGAATTTTAAAATAAATTTGCATCGGCATCTGCGGTGTAATGGTTGGGTGATTTGCCGTCACACGCTGAAGATACAAGCTCCGTCTAGGTGTGGACAGAATTTTATCGAGTATTTCCGTCTGTCTAGTTGATCATTTAACCTTTTTCAGCCCGGGTTGGCCTTGGCAGGCAGGATCGAAGCAGCCTATCTTCTAAATGATTTCAACAGTCACAAGGGGAGACGTAAAACATTTATTATAAATATATTTTGTTTTGAGCTGCTGGTGTTTTCGACAGCTCAAACAGATTTTAAGGTGTTGTAAAACAGGCTTAGCCTATCCAACCCCTTTGGGTTACCTTTCTCCACCATCACATGGGTTGAGTCCACCCACCGCATCTACCACTCCAACAATGAACAAAGAAATCTCAACACGCCGTACTCGCTGAACCAGCCGGCAGGACACTGACATGACACACGGACACAACACCTCGACGTGTTATTGTATCCCACACCACACCTTAGGTACACCAGAATCATTTACTTACGTCAACATCATTTTATCACATCAGTATCATTTACCCACACCAGCATCATTTACCAAGATCTTCACCATTATCTTGGCTGGCATCCCTACACTGCAATTACACATAAAAATGAAAAGAAGTTTTCGTGTCCATTATAAGATTATGTTCTTTTTATACCATTCTATGATTAAAAGCGTACTAATATTTTGTATTTGATGCTGGGCTGGCAATTATAGGGTGAAAGATAAAGAAAATGGATGTTTGATAGGAAAGAAGGAAGAGAGATAATGACGATAGATGTTTGATAGGAAAGAAGGAGGAGAGATAATGACGATATATGTTTGATAGGAAAGAAGGAGGAGAGATAAGGACAATAGATGTTTGATAGGAAAGAAGGAGGAGAGATAAGGACGATAGATGTTTGATAGGAAAGAAGGAGGAGAGATAAGGACGATAGATGTTTGATAGGAAAGGAGGAGGAGAGATAAGGACGATAGAGGTTTGATTGGAAAGAAGGAGGAGAGATAAGGACGATAGATGTTTGATAGGAAAGAAGGAGGAGAGATAAGGACGATAGATAATTGATAGGAAAGAAGGAGGCGAGATAAGGACGATAGATGTTTGATAGGAAAGAAAGAGGAGAGATAAGGACGATCAATGTTTGATAGGAAAGAAGGAGGAGAGATAAGGACGATATATATTTGATAGGAAAGAAGGTGGAGAGATAATGACGATAGATGTTTGATAGGAAAGAAGGAGGAGATATAAGGACGATAGATGTTTGATAGGAAAGAAGGGAGAGATATAAGGGCGATAGATGTTTAGAGGAAAAATGAAGACGTGAGTGAGTCGGGCCTAGTGCAAGTTAGTCAAAGATTCACATATGCGATTTTGAGACAAGACAATTCTGTGACAACAGTCAAAGGGTTGTTGGCGGGTGATCTTGTGTGGTTTACTCTTTCCTTCCTATCATACCTGTATCGTCCATAGGTCTCCTCTTTCCTTTCTTTATCGCGTCTATTATGCTCTGCTAACACCCTTGATCTTTAACATTTATATGACCTCTTTGTGCTACAATTGCCGTAAAACTGTGACAAGGACAAGATGGCCGACGTACGTGTGCACTCTGGGTTGTCAGCACCACAGGTCTGGCAGACACGGCTGTCCGGGGTGAGGGAGAAGGTTCCTGCTGGACAGTCCTGGCAGCTTCCTGCCTCTGTCTGGTAGGTGCCGACTGGACACACCACTGCACGGATACACACACATAGACACACACGCATGTTACACTATAGATACATATACACAGACATACATAGACACACACAAACACACATACACACATTTGTGTTATACTATAGATACACACAGAGACACACGTACACACACACACACACACACACACACACACACACACACACACACACACACACACACACACACACACACACTCATACACACACAAACACTCACACAGTATATCATGTGTTAGACTCTACGTGTGTATTTAATAGTCTCGTGTGTGAGAATGAGAAATTTGCAAGTTGTTTTAAAAAAACACAACCATACTAGTACTGGAGAAAAAGAAAGATCCCACATCAAAAATGTCAAAAGCTGGGAATTGGCTTCCAGTTGATAGAAGAATCCAATAGAAAGTTTATGCCATCTGTTATAAATGTCGGAGCAATAATGCTCCATCATATATGTCAGAGCTTTTAACACCGTATGTTCCATATCGTCAGTTACGGTCATCCACAGGCGCAAAAAAATTCAAAGCTCCTAGAATGAAATTAAGATCTTTTTATGAGAAAAATTTATTCATTTTGTCGCAATAAAATGTGGAACTCCTAGACCAGGATCTCAGAGAAATGACAAATCATAAAACGTTTAAGCAATTGTTCAAGACTGGTTTGTTTAATTCTTAATCGTAGTGTGTTAGTAAGTGCTGACATGTTATATTTTTACTGCTGTCTTTACGTGTTTTAATTACTGTATAGTTGAGAAAGTTCTTGTGCATTTGAAGTATTTTTCTTGTTACTGTGGAGTGTTTTATGCTGTGAATGATGTATGGCGCTGAGTGATCATGCTACAACGTAAAGCGCTCAGAGTTTCTGCTCGTATGAGATAGAGCGCTATATAAATGCAATTATCTTTTATTATTATTAGAACTAGTAAAAGTACCTGTGCTACGAACGGAATAATAAAGAATTATTAGGAAAGTTCAGAAGAGGAAAAAGACAGAAAACAGGAAAGAAACAAAACACAAATATTTTCCCTTGAATGTATCCATGTAGCTCCCCCCCCCCCCTCTTGACTACCTCTAGGGGTAACACTTCTTCTCCCTCTTCGAAGGCGTGGCATTTTATACTAAAGTTCGAGATCAATCGCTTTAAAAAAAAAGAGTTAGGCCTACATGCCAATTGTTGCTTCCTAGAAGAACCCAATCTAGATTCTAGATCAAGATTTCAGATCTCATCTAGACACTGTGCACAAAATATACTCATCCTTCGGCGTGTGCGCTGAATCCACTGCAGGAGAAATCTACTTTCAATACTTTCATATCTAGATATATCTATACATACACACACATGCGACTACACGCAGGGCATAAGCCGGGCTACGATTGGGCGAACCTTTGACTTTGACCCATGTATACATTAAGTAGGCCTACGGTAGACTACTCTTTGCGCTTTCGCCGACACCCTCCCTGTCACTCTCACCACCCTCCCTCTGTAGTGCTTTCTGGCCTCCTCTATCTCTTCCTTTCTCTCTCCCTTTCACTCTCTCTCTCTCCTTCTCTCTCTCTCTTTCTCTCTCTCTCTCTCTCTCTCTCTCTCTCTCTCTCTCTCTCTCTCTCTCT
>NW_004798379.1:53563-55724 GCF_000002075.1 Aplysia californica
CTTCTTCCTCTTCTTCTTCTTCTTCTTCTTTTTCTTCTTCTTCTTCTTCATTTCTCCTCCTCCTCCACTTACACCTAAACCCCCTCCTCCTCCTCCTCCTCCTCCTCCTTCTTCTTCTATGAGCGCTCCAAACCCACTCTGAGAGGACGGTCAAAGGCGTGAGACCAAAACCGGAAATTCCCGTAAACCTACTTAATGTATAACTGAACACAAAATATACTTCGGCGCAGTCGGCACTCCACAGTAAATATACAATGTCGAAGCAAATGATGGCGATCGCTACAAAAGGACTGAGTTTAACTTAAACTGGGCTTTCTACTTACACATTTGATCATAATGAAAATGCAATAGTGCAACACTACGTTTCAAGTTATGGGTACTGGCAAAGTTTCATATTTTTTCATTTGGTAATTTCTGAGAATATACTGTTCGCAAAATCTGGCCTTAGCTCAATTAGTAGTGAGATAACCACTTCAAATTTCATACATAATCCCTAGAAATGGCGTGAGTCATTTTCAAAAAAACGTCACGTTTTAGATTCTCATTTTTTCGAAAAATACATTTTTATGAAAAGTTTCGAAATAATATTGGTGAAATGAATCAACCATCTATATACATCAATGTGACATTTCTGAGCTTAATTCCGTCAAATTAGAGCGTCACGGCAACGTTTGGGCTAGCGTCCTAGGAAAATGTTCTCTCCTGTTACCACCAGAAATCATAGAGCCGTGTTACTGGAATAGGTTTTGTGGGGGTTAATGCAATATATGTTGGTGAAACTAGGTCTATTCATCAGGAAAATAATTTTAAAAAGCACTTCAGTTTAACAATCCACGCAAAATTATTTCTGAATTAAGTGCCAAATTTAAAAATCAGTGAAAATTTTAGAGTTTCGGTTTGTGATTCTCACTCTAAGATCAAACACATTGTGATCATATGAATTTCTATTCCTTTTATCAGTAAGGTGAAGCTAATCCTACACTTACTTGAATTTCTATTCCTTTTATCAGTAAGGTGAAGCTAATCACACACTTACTTTTTAAAAACAAAGTTCAAGATTTTTGTAATGAACGTAAAGAGGGGCGGTAACAGGAGGGAAACGTGGGTAACAGGAGGGAACATAAAAGACTGTTATCAGGTTTGAACAACAAAACTCATCAAGAATGAAACACTTATATAAGTGATATCATGTAAAGGAATAACTGAAGAATGGATGGGAATGTTGAAAGCATGTAACATATTCTGTGGAGACGTTATTTACTGGGTGTAGTGACCAGTGTAAAAGAACGAAGGCATCAAACAATAAGTGGGCGTCGAAACGAAATATATCGAGAGGATGTTTTGGAAGCGTAATGAGAATAGGGCCACAACTGCCAGCCTCAAAGGACTACAGGATGCGATTCGATCGATGACTTGGGAGCAAAGGGAAGGCTAATAAAAAAAGATGGATCGATGGAGTGAAAGACATCCTTCAAAGGCACACTATGCCGATCCGAAAAACAACCCACCTGGTCCATGTCGGAGAACTGGATCTCTCCTCGACACCACGCAGTACAAGAGATCATATACAATAAGAGTAAAGTGTAGTGTAGACAGCGGGTTTTGCAAAGTCCCAACGTGTGTGCTTTGTATTTCCTCTTCCATTTTACTCAAACAATTTTGAGTGACGTTAGCAGGTACTCTTGCTTCAAAAGCTTAAAGATTGCTCCATGTCTTTCCTTAAACTGATGGTCAATATTAGAATCGTATAACTTGTACTGTCAAACGTTTTCTGGAATAACGCCCACAATGGCATCAGTCTCCCAGTTTCTGTTCTCTTCTTAGTGATTCTTATTTTCTTCTGTTCACCGTTCGGGGTTTCTATTTTCTTTCATTACTACCCATTTCTGCTACGTTGCAGTGAGTCTCATGTCTTCAGAGTATGCTAGGATTGGATCCTTTCACTTTGCTTCATCCTTCTTCTTGCATCACATCACTAGCTGTCGAGGTGGGGGGGGGGGGGGGGTGTACAATTTTCCATCAAGGTCAGTGTAGGTGGCTTCTGTTGTTGAAATGTTGTTCTTCTGGAGACCTCTATCCTCTATAACGTTATCCTCTATCCTCTATAACGTTATCCTCTATCCTCTATAACGTTATCCTCTATCCTCTATAACGTTATCCT
>NW_004798379.1:58563-61520 GCF_000002075.1 Aplysia californica
AGTTGTGTCCCGTCGATGGTGATGTTCAGTAGTGGGACTGGGTTTCTGTGATCACATGATTAAGTTGTGTCCCGTCGATGGTGATGTTCAGTAGTGGGACTGGGTTTCTGTGATCACATGATTAAGTTGTGTCCCGTCGATGGTGATGTTCAGTAGTGGGACTGGGTTTCTCTGATCACATGATTAAGTTGTGTCCCGTCGATGGTGATGTTCAGTCGTGGGACTGGGTTTCTCTGATCACACCATCCGTGCATGCATGTTTGGGCCTAACTTGAGCAGGAATAACCTTCAGATGAACACGATGGATAAACGATGTCAGCTGTCAACTCTGAGTTATCACAAATCTTGCACGCACAAGTGTTTTGATCTGATTATTAAATAACTTCCGCCGCCAAAAGCTTGTAAAACAATTTTTGAACTGCTCTGAGATAGGTACTGTCTGTACAGATGTTCTACGATGTCATTCAACAAACGTTTTTGAGTTTTAAAAAATCTCTTTCAAGGTAACAATATTTTTAAACGGTTCAAAATTCTCGAGTTGTCGGGCCAAAGGGAAACCCCCTAAATGTTCACTTTTTCCATCTGCAGAGTTGAAAGCTTCAGTTTTCTTTTGTTCTTTATGTTGAGAGTTCTACAAAATTAAAAATTGCTCTGGATTTTGTACTTTCTTAATATTTCTCCAGAGGCCAACATTCGAATACTTTTGTTTTCGTTTATCAGTCTTTCAATTCATCCAGGAGAGCAAAAGGAAATTTCAGTATTGTTTTCACTGCCTTCTTGCTCTCAGATAAGGTTTTCATTTTTAATTTTTATTTTCTTTTTCTCTGCACTGTTTTCATTGCAAACCTACACTTTAGTCTAGAAAAAAACCACACTTGAGGATGGGGCATCTGTTGTTTTGTCATCGGCACAGTTTGATTTCCTCTTTAGATTTGTGTCTCTCTTCGTTGTTCTCCATTCCATACATGCTGACCAATGGTCTCTTGGAATCATCCAAACGACAGGTTTCCTTTCCCTTTGTTCTGTGTCTTTGATGCAGTTCTGCTTTTCATATCGCATGTCGTGCAGTGTCGTCACTGGGTTCTTGTTTCGCCTCTCTCTGTCTCTCCTTTGTTAATTTTTTCAGCCGGAGTCGGCTTTGTCTCCGGTGAAAAAAAGCAAATATTAATTTTCAAAAGTCCCGTTTGAGAAATCAACTATAAATAGGGCCTGCCCTTCATACAATCAATCTAGATCGAGCATAAGTGGCATTGTGCTGAAGTCAACTAAGCTAAGCTATTTAATTTGTGACAAATTTCCTGCCAAAAAGATTCTTATTTCTTACTTCAGTCTACAACTACGTCTCTGCCACAACGCCAAATGCACTTCTAAATCTGCAAGTAAATAAAAGATCTAGATCTAGACCTACATTTTAAGAACTCTTTGGTTAAAATGGTTAAATGGTACATGTTTAACGCCCTTATGAGATTACTTTAGAGGTGGGACCTCAGAGTTTAACGGTTAACGGCCTCTCAGAAAGGACGGAGCCAAATGGGACATTCATGGGTTAAGTGTCTTTCTCAAGGACACAACGTTGGACCGAGCTGAGGCTCGAATCCCTAAACCCACAATATCACGATTACTTAGAACTCTTCGATACCATTTATCAAAATAGAAAGTTCTAGACTTTGGTGGAACAAAAGTAGGTTGCATTATTATTGTCATCGATGTAGGAAACATGGAAGGTTTTTGTCTTTCCTTTAACTCTGTTGTTCCCTCGCTATTGCTCTCCATTCCATCCTGTTACCTAAATTACAGAATCACAATACAGGAGTTTGTTGAAAAAGTACAGACACATCTTTCATATAATAAATATTCTGTTTTGCTTGTGCATAAATGACCCATTTTCAACCCGAACTTTGGTCAGTTTAGCTGTCCCCGTGGTTTTATGCACCCCGCATAATTTAGCAAAATTTGATCATTTTTTGCATAATTTCTGATTATTTTCCTTTATCATTCTTTCTTAAAATTAACAGAATCGCAAAATTTCACATTTTTGGGCTCATTTAGCATAATTTCATAATTTTTCTTGCATAAAACGACGAGGACAGGTTTAGCCACCCCTCCTACTAGCTATCTTGTATTCTCTCCTGTTACTCTCAATTCTGTCGTGTTACTCAAAGATAAAAATTACAATTCAGATGTTCTGTTGAAATAACACAAACGTGCCTTTAGTTTTAACTTCTTTCATTTACTCTATTAAGCGTGTACTACCTCACATTCTAACCCAAACTGTGGTCAGTTAAGATATTGAGCACCTTCCTTTCTCTCCTGTTACTTTTTATTCTCTCCTGTTACCAAAACCCGGGTAACAGGAGGGAAAGTAACAGGAGGGAATTATGTACATCATTACCCTGACAACCACTGACTGGGTAGAGCTCATGTTATGGATTGTCTTACCATTGAAATGTAACCTTGGCAGACTTCCTAACCAAAGGAGAGTGTATCGGATTTCTGTATGATAAGTCGTTATAGACCCCGGTAACAGGAGGGCCATTTATGCTCAAATACTCACCATGTTGGGTTGAACTTGACTCTGTGTCTTTCAATCACGCATTGCATAAGCTCCTCTGTCTCATGTTATATAAAGGAATATGAAGGGAGTCTTCACTCGCAAAATTTAAAAGAAATACTTTTATATCTAGGGACCATTCATCTGTGTGAAATGCTGGGTAACAGGAGAGAACTTTGAAATGGGTTAAGTAAAACATGGAGATAAAGAATTAATAAACAAATATAAGACAAGGACGGGCACCAAGATTTGTTTTGCTTCGGTACTGCTGTCAAATACTCTGTATAACTGTGAAATATTTAATCCCCGATGCCATGACAATTATCCCTAAGCATGTTTTAAAAAACATATACGTGTTGCGGAACTTGCCATTTTTTGCCTACTGAGCAAGATTTACAAAAGAGCT
>NW_004798379.1:61620-63076 GCF_000002075.1 Aplysia californica
TGACAGAGATACTGACAGAGATACTGACAGAGATACTGACAGAGATACTGACAGAGATAGATACTGACAGAGATACTGACAGAGATAGATACTGACAGAGATACTGACAGAGATACTGACAGAGATACTGACAGAGATACTGAAAGATCTAGAAAGATGTCGACATTTCAATTGTCTGTACGTAGAATTCAAGAGCCTCTCCACGCAGCAACTGAAGTAATTATTATGTGGCTAGCGGTGCTGGAAGCCATTACTGAAAGAAACTACTGCGTTGTGGACAGTAGGTTTTATGTACAATAACATAGCACGCCGGTCAAAGTTTTCTATTCTTGAACTTCTGATTCCATAATTTAGACACAACAAGGAAGGAATCTATTCGTTATAATCTATATCGTGTAGTGTGTACTTGTGCACTAAGGCCACTATCAATCGACCTGACTCAATCCGATCCGGTCCGATCCGATCCGATCTGATCCGATCTGATCCGATCCTGCCAATGTGCACCCTGTATAAAGAAAACCAAGGTGTTAGGTCAAAGGTGAACCTAAACAAAAGCCCACCCGCATCACAAACTGATGACGCAGCACACACAAACCACCCAGGCCGAGGGTTTCCCGCGAATTGTGCGGCATTACTGAGCGAGTTCCGGTGTCCGGGCAGTCTGATGGAAGGCGTGTGCAGACTAAACAGAGCAGGCTGAGATAGCATTCCCCCCGAACCCTGCAACAGTCGAAGCCTGGAAGGTGCCGGGCCTCGCTTTGATGTACAACAACATTTCCTCGTCTTGTGCAACAATGGTAGCACGTGGGCCAAAATGTCACAGAGGGGAATATTCAGGAATGAATTGCGAGTCGTCGCGGAGAAACCAGGCGCTCGTCAAAACAACGAAACTGAAGAAAGTGACACTTTAAGGCCTGTTCAAAAATTACTATAAAAATTTTTGATTTGGCTGTACGCCTTTCCTGTCTATTTAGAAACACATTTCTGTGTGGACTTTAATGGGAAACGTTCATCAAAGACACAAACTTTATGTAAATTTGCCATTTCCAAGCACACCTAAGCTATGGAATTCACCACACTTTGGCTGCCATCTTCAAGCTAAGTTACATCCTACACCATGCGACTCCCACCTTCTTGATTCAAAACTGTCTCGATTTTTCTTCAAGATAAGTTGATGTTTTTTGGTGGGTTTTTATTTTTTTTTTGGTGGGGGGTTCTTTAAATCTCAAACAAGACAAATGAACGAGACTGAAACGACACCAACCAATGCTCTCTATAACTTGGCTGGAACTGACGAGACGTTGATTCTCCCGTGTCGTGACAGTGTTATCGACAGGGCTACAGTGTCTTCCGCTGTGTTAAAGAACGTGTCGATTTGTTCACACTCAGAGCTAGCTGTACATTGTTTCTGCCACCCACAACTTCCTCCATCTCTCTCTCTCTCTCTCTCTCTCTC
>NW_004798379.1:63176-64256 GCF_000002075.1 Aplysia californica
GCAAGATTTACAAAAGAGCTGTAAAATTTCTATGACTTGGGCAGTTTTGAAAATCCGATTTTAAGGTCAAGGAACGTTTTTGCCTTGTTCATGAATATAGTCAATGGCAATTGTAAGCAATATTTTATATTGGTATCAGAGGAATTAGGTCTGGAATCACAAATTCAAAAAATGCGACAAATGTCGTATATAACCAGTACAGTTAGCGAGGACAAATTTTAATATTATCGTATATCATCACTACAAATGTCGTAGTTAGCAAGGACAAAGAAGTACAAGACCTACAGCAGAAGCTGATGCCGTTCTGAGTCTCCAGAGGCTGGTGCTCCGGACAGAAGAAGCCAGTGAAGGACGGAGTGACCGTTGACCCTTGTTTCAGGAGGTTGCCGCAGGTCAAGGTCTCCAACCTGCTCAGCTCGGGGACCTGGACCAAAAGGTCGTTGAAGATGACCATGATGAAGGTGGTGCAGGAGTTGAAGAAGTTTCTGTCTGCCAGGATGTCGTAGTAGAGAGAATAGTCCACGCGTACCTGTGCCACGGAGATAGACAGACTTTACATCTGTGTCACACACAGATAGACAGACTTTACACTGTAGTGTACCGTTAGTTCAGTCAGGGTTTTACAGCACTTGCAACACACATTGGTCATATCGAAGTTACTGGATGGTAACGTATGATGAAAAGGAGGAGAGATGCGGACGGTACATTTTTGGGAGGAAAGAAGGAGCGAACCTCAGCAGAGCAGCCGCAAACCACCCATGGGGTGGTGCAGTGTGCAGTGGTCAGGAAGCCATGCTGTGTGAGTAGAAAGAAAAAACTAACTTGTGACAAAGACGGCTTAGAGTTATGCAAATTTCATATTTAAAAAGGCCACTTTTGGTTGTTTATTTGAATAGTAATTTTTAACCAGCATATGAGACATGTTTAGAAAAATGCGTTTCGTGAAAAAATCAAAGTAACAATTTGTGTAGTTCCCCGATCTTAACAGTGTGGTGACTATATGTATGTAAACTATGACCCGAGGCAGACGTTTCTCACCTGCTGTGAGCAAGATTTGAGCGCCACAATATTATATATATA
>NW_004798379.1:64356-65486 GCF_000002075.1 Aplysia californica
TTATAATAATATTATCTATTTATATCATGGCCAAATTTCTTGCTTGCTGCAGATCAGGAAAAAAACAACTATCTCTATATAGAATATCTTTCAACAGTTCTTTTTTTGTTTTTTGTTTTTTTTGTTGTTCTTTCACGTTCCAATTCTTCAAGCATTCAGTAAGTGACGGGAACACGGCGTTTGAAGGGGAGGTCACTGGGGTGTGATCTAGAGCTAGACACAATAAGCTTAGCTCATGAAACAAAGGCTGCACCGTGGTGACCAGCAATAGCTGCGACACGTCGTGGTGGAACCAGGCGCTCGTCAAGTTTTGGGCATATGGAGTTATAGGTATCATCTTCAAGCCTGTCCGTTTGTCTTGCTTTTGATGAAAAAATATCCGTTTATCTTGGATACAAGTACAAGAGGAGATATTGGCGATTGAAGGAGGTGTGGGTCGCCTGGTTTCAGAGGTAAAGTTAGTGAAAAAATGGCCACCAAAGTTTTGTTATTTTCGTAGCTTGAGAGTGCGTGGAAACTTTAAACTGACCTCTTTTATACCTTTAATCAACGTTTTGAAGTAAAATTCCACACAGAAATGTGTTCTTTACAGGGCATGAAAGGTGTTGAGTCAAAATACAAACATTCGATAAAAATTCCCCAACTTGCGGAAAAATGCCAGTTTCTTCACTTTTATTATTTTGACGAGCACCTGAATTTACCACGTTACCTCGCCATTTTCCAAGAACTCTATACAGTGGTCTGTATTTGGTACTTACTGTATATGTACAAAAAGGTCTTTTAGTTTTATGTATCAAGATATGTAATGTATGTATATGTATGTTTGCTTTTGTAACACAGATTTCTTCACGGGATTCATTCATTCATTCATTCATTCATTCATTCATTCATTCATTCATTCATTCGTTCATTTATTCAGGTGTTTATGCATTTATGTGTCTATTTATTTATGTATTTATGTGTTTATGTGTTTATGTGTTTATATGTCTATTGATTGATTGATTGATTGATTGCTTGCTGGCTTGTTTGGTTGCTTACTTGGTTGCTTAATTGATTGATTGCTTGATTGATCGATTTGTTGATAGATTGATTGATTTCTCCAGAGAAGTCTCCCGAGAAGAAGTTCAAGC
>NW_004798379.1:65586-69309 GCF_000002075.1 Aplysia californica
AGGAAAGAAGGAGGAGAGATAAGGACGATAGATGTTTGATAGGAAAGGAGGAGAGATAAGGACGATAGATGTTTGATAGGAAAGAAGGAGGAGAGATAAGGACGATAGATGTTTGATAGGAAAGAAGGAGGAGAGATAAGGACGATAGATGTTTGATAGGAAAGGAGGAGAGATAAGGACGATAGATGTTTGATAGGAAAGAAGGAGGAGAGATAAGGACGATAGATGTTTGATAGGAAAGAAGGAGGAGAGATAAGGACGATAGATGTTTGACATATAAATGCAATTTATTATTTATCATTATTATTATTATTATTAATTATTATTATTATTATTACTATTATTATTAATTATTACTATTATTATTGTTATTATTATTATTATTATTATTATTATTATTATTATTACTATAATCTTCATTATTTGTATTATCATTATTACTATTATTATTATTTTCTAAATTATTATTATTATTATTAATATCAATATTATTATTATTATTTCTATTATTAATATTATTATCATTATTATTACTATTATTATTATCATTATTATCATTATTTTTTTCTATTATTATTATCATTATTGTTATATTATTATTATATTATTAGTAGTGTAATTATTGTTATTATTATTATTGTCATTATTATCATTATTTTTTTTCTATTATTATTATCATTATTGTTATATTATTATTATATTATTAGTAGTGTTATTATTGTTATTATTGTTATGATCATTATTATTCTAGTTACCTGGGTCACAGACACAGGAGAGATGATGAGCTTGTTTCTGTTCACAGCGGCCGTTCTGACATCTGTCGGCGCACCTGGTGGAATCTGAGGGAGAGAGAATGAGGGTGTATCTGTCTGCCTGTATGTCTGTCTGTCTGTCTGTCTGTCTGTCTGTCTGTCTGTCTGTCTGTCTGTCTGTCTGTAATTCTGTCTGTCTGACCATCTGTCTGTCTGTCTGTCTGTTTGTTTGTCTTTCTGTCTGTCTGCCAGTCTGTCTGCCTGTCTGTCTGCCTGTCTGTCTGCCTGTCTGTCTATGCATGCATGCATGCTATGTATGTATGTATGTATGTATGTATGTATGTATGTATGTATGTATGTATGTATGCATGTGTATGTTTATATGTGTGTATATATGTGTGTATATGTGTGTGTATGTGGGGGTGTATGTGTAGGTGTATGTGGGGGTGTATGTGTGTATGTGGGGGTGTATGTGTGTGTATATGTGTGCATGTATGTGTATGTATGTGTATGTGTGAGACTCACTGGTGAGCGCAATACAGTGTCGCAGACGGTGTGTGTATGTATGTGTGTGTGTGTGAGTGCGTGTGTGTGTCTATGCGCATGTGTGTCTATGCGTGTATGTGCGTGCGTGTGTGTGTGTGTGTGAGACTCACTGGTGAGGGATATACAGTCGTCTGAGCTGTTACTCCCAGAGGCCACGGTGAAGAAGTTGTTGTGGCAGGTGTCGCAGACGGTGTGTGTGCCTATGTGTGTGTGTGAGTGTAGGTGTATGTGTGTGTATATATAAGTATGTATATATATGTGAGACTCACTGGTGAGGGATATACAGTCGTCTGAGCTGTTACTCCCAGAGGAAAAGGTGAAGAAGTTGTTGTGGCAGGTGTCGCAGACGGTGTGTGTGCCTATGTGTGTGTGTGAGTGTAGGTGTATGTGTGTGTATATATATAAGTATGTATATATATGTGAGACTCACTGGTGAGCGGTATACAGTCGTCTGAGCTGTTACTCCCAGAGGCCACGGTGAAGAAGTTGTTGTGGCAGGTGTCGCAGACGGTGGCGCCGGGTCTGTCGGAGTAGGTGTGTCGGGGACACGGGAGACAGTCGTGGTGTCCGTCGTACTCACTGAACCAGCCGGGCGGACACTGACCTGACACACGGAGACATGACACGTGAGATTGTTAGTGTGTCACACGAGACACTCACCTGACGCACAGAGACATGACACATAGGATTGTTAGTGTGTCACACGAGACACTCACCTGACACACGGAGACATGACACGTGGGATTGTTAGTGTGTCACACGAGACACTCACCTGACGCACAGAGACATGACACATAGGATTGTTAGTGTGTCACACGAGACACTCACCTGACACACGGAGACATGACACGTGGGATTGTTAGTGTGTCACACGAGACACTCACCTGACGCACAGAGACATGACACATGGGATTGTTAGTGTGTCACATGAGACACTCACCTGACACACGGAGAGACATGACACGTGAGATTGTTAGTGTGTCACACGAGACACTTTATGGACATCGGCATCATTTAATGACACCATCATCTTTTACCTACATAATTATCATTTACCTACATCATCATCATTTACCTACATAATTATCATTTACCTACACCATCATCATTTACCTACATAATTATCATTTACCGAGATCAGCATCATTTACCGACAATTTACCTACATCATTATCATTTACCTACATAATTATCATTTACCGAGATCAGCATCATTTACCGACAATTTACCTATATCATCATCATTTACCTACATAATTATCATTTACCGAGATCGGCATCATTTACCGACAATTTACCTACATCATTATCATTTACCTACATAATTATCATTTACCGAGATCAGCATCATTTACCTACATAATTATCATTTACCAAGATCAGCATCATTTACCGACAATTTACCGACATCAGTATCACTTAACAAACAGAGGAAACGAGACAATAGTAACAGG
The DNA here is from genome assembly GCF_000002075.1 of Aplysia californica. NCBI lineage: Eukaryota > Metazoa > Mollusca > Gastropoda > Aplysiida > Aplysiidae > Aplysia > Aplysia californica. Next base: position 68,339 of record NW_004798379.1, read on the forward strand.
GGAAAGGAACAGATGTAACAGGAAACAGGATAATAGTAACAGGGAAAAGGGACAGAGGTAACAGCCCCACAGTCCACCCACAGGCCACCCACCACCACCCCTCCTGACCTTGACATTCGCTGATGGACTCTGCCCCCGCGGCTCTGGTCTTGGTCCCGGCCGGACATGGCAGACAGCTGGAGGCGTTGACCCAGTAAGAGTTGACCTCACACTGGGCGCACGGCGGCAGCCCTGTCTCCTCATTGGTCCAGCCACGCGGGCACTCCTCTGTGAGAAATGTTGGTTTCTTTTTAGTAAGCGTTTTACGGCACTTACAACACAATAAGGTCATATTATAAGTGCCGAAGATTCGAGGTGTTACAAGAGAGTAACAAACACAAAAAAGGAGGGGAGATAAAGACGATACTTCTTTTGTTTTTTTTCGTAAGAGTTTTACGGCACTTGCAACACAAATAGGTCGTATAAGTGCCGAAGATTCGAGGTGATACGAGAGATTAACAAACACAAAAAAGAATGAGGTGAGATAAAGATGATACTTGTTTGATAGGAAAGAAGGAGCAAACCACACCACAGCACCCGCCAACCACCACACAATTAGGTCATGTAAGTGCCGAAGACTAGAGGTGTTACGAGAGAGTAACAAATACGAAAAAAGAAGAAGGGGAGATAAAGACGATACTTGTTTGGTTGGAAAGAAGGAGCAAACCGCACCAGAACACCCGCCAACCACCCACCCTGTACAAAATAGGACATTCTAGAACAAACACAAAAAAAACACACATTTCACACAATTCAACAGAACACCATAAAACCTTGAAAGTAAAGTAAAGTTGTTCCTACATCTGATCCGGACATCAGGGATTGCCTTGTTAGTGAGACAACTTCCTGTGTCTTCGGCATATTGTGGTAGGGTGGACAGTTCCTTTCCACGCCGCCTTTACTTCCCCAACTCGAAGTCAGGTATCCATTAC
>NW_004798379.1:69409-71686 GCF_000002075.1 Aplysia californica
GATTTGACCTAGTGATTTGAGGCTTGTGACTTGAACTAGGGGCTTACGAGCACAAGTGGGTTTGCTACCGGGGTACAGCCCTACTATGGGAACGATATACGCGTACCATCAGATGTTTTAACAATTTTACGTAGGGAGTCTTTAAATAAATTGTTCAGGCATATAATCTATATAATATGGGGTAAAAAAGAACCACTAAAGCATTCAAAACTAATGCTTTCCTATACAATCAGAAGCCTTCAGTTTATATAATCAGAATCAGAGCAGAAACAAAGCTAGCTGGAACTTTAATGTTTCTATTTCTTCCCTGTGTTTCGATTCCAGAGTACATTTTTATTGATACTGAATTAAAAGATGACCATCAATTTCCACTCGTGGTTACGAGCTTGCCTCAAAGTCAAAGCTGCCTGACTTCCTGAGAGTATGTCCAATCCACAGCCACCGCCTTCTTCCTACCTCCTCTCTGACTGGGTTCTGTCTTGTTTTCCTTAACACTTTCTCGTTGGTGACCCTGTCTGTCCATCTGATCCTCATTAGCTTTCTCAGACACCTGTTCAAGAAAACCTGGATCCTCTTTATACAAGTCTGCGATGCGTTCCATGTCTCACATCCATACAACAGGACCGACTTCACGTTTGAATTGAAAATCCTCAGCTTTGTTCGAAGTGAGATCTCTCTGGTCTTCCAAATCCTGTTCAAAGATATGAAAGCAGCCTGTGCTTGTCCAATGCGAGACTTTATTTCAGCACCTGTTCCTCCCTCTCTGTCAATTATACTCCCAAGATAGCAGAAGAATTCAACGTTTTCTAGTGCCTTTCCTTCTATTGTGACCTGCTCCATTCGTTGTGCATCTGTCCTTGGGACTTTTGACTTTCCGGGATGGATCCTCAATCCAACAGACTCCGATAGGCTGTTTAATACTGAAGTCTTTGCTTACATCTGTTCCTGGGTGACTGAAGTCTGTTCCTGGGTGACTGAAGTCTTTGCTTACATCTGTTCCTGGGTGACTGAAGTCTTTGCTTACATCTGTTCCTGGGTGACTGAAGTCTTTGCTTACATCTGTTCCTGGGTGACTGAAGTCTTTGCTTGCATCTGTTCCTGGGTGACTGAAGTCTTTGCTTGCATCTGTTCCTGGGTGACTGAAGTCTTTGCTTGCATCTGTTCCTGGGTGACTGAAGTCTTTGCTTACATCTGTTCCTGGGTGACTGAAGTCTTTGCTTACATCTGTTCCTGGGTGACTGAAGTCTTTGCTTGCATCTGTTCCTGGGTGACTGAAGTCTTTGCTTGCATCTGTTCCTGGGTGACTGAAGTCTTTGCTTGCATCTGTTCCTGGGTGACTGAAGTCTTTGCTTACATCTGTTCCTGGGTGTGCAACAGAGGCACCAAGTCGTCTGCCAAATCCAGATCGCCCAACTGTGTCTATGGGGTCCACTGTATACCATTTCTGTGTCCTCTGGTGGTTTCCTTCATCAGCCAGTCGATTGCCAATATGAAGAGGAACGGTGATAGTAAGCATCCCTGTCTCACCCCAGTCTTGATGTCAAAGCTGTCTGTGAGCTGGCCATCATGTACAACCCTGCATCTTGTCCCTTCGTACATGCTCTTGATGAGGTTCACCAACTTCTGTGGGATTCCGTGGTGTCTCAGAATCTTCCATAGTGTTGCTCGGTCTATACTGTCAAAGGCCTTCTCATAGTCAAGGAAGTTGACGATCATCTGGGAGTTCCACTCCAGGGTCTGTGTGTGTGTGTGTGTGTGTGTGTGTGTGTGTGTGTGTGTGTGTGTGTGTGTGTGTGTGTGTGTGTGTGTGTGTGTGTGTGTCTTTGTTCCAAAATAATCCTCATCGTGGCAATCTGGTCGTGGTTGAGCGATTATTCCGGAAACCAGCCTGTTCATCCCGAAGTCTTGGATCCGTTCCTGTCTTGATTCTCTCAAGAATGATTCTGTTGAAGACTTTATTTGGTATTGAGAGTAAAGTGATCCCTCTGTAATTGCTGCAGTTGCTGAGATCCCCCTTTTTTTGGAAACTTCACGAGGTGTCCTTTTTTCCAGTCCTTTGGGAACTTGCTCTCATTCCCGATCCTGGTAAACAGTGGGAGTAGGAAGTCTGACGTCACATTGGCATCTGGGTTTAGGGCCTCAGGTGGAATCTGGTCAGGCCCGGCCGCTTTTCCTTTGTTCAGCTTCTTAATGGATTCCAGAATCTCTTGTTTTGAAGGAGCATCACAGCAGAATATAAATATATAATATAATTTTATTTATATATATATATTGTAT
>NW_004798379.1:71786-75448 GCF_000002075.1 Aplysia californica
CAGGTATCCATTACTGCTGGGTGGGCAGGATGGGGCGAAAAAAATCTGCGTCTGAACCGAGGCTCGAACCTGGACTTTCCGCTTCGGAGACGAACGCACTGACCATTCCGCCGCCGCACCCTCATGTTTTAGTTTTAGTAAGAGTTTTACGGCACTTGCAACACAATAAGGTCATATAAGTGCCGAAGATTAGAGGTGTTACAAGAGAGTAACAAACACAAAAAAGAAAGAGGACAGATAGAGACGATAGATTTTTTTATAGGAAAGAAGGAGCAAACCACACCAGAGCACCCGCCAACCACCCACCCTCTCCACCACTCCATAACACACACACGAAAAGCAAACAGTTCCTAAAAGCAAATAAAACCCCAGTCGTACACATCAGGAAGAATTTCTCAGCCAAAAAATCCATGTCTGAACCGAGGCTTGAACTCGGACTTTCCTCTTTTGGTACGAGCACACTAACCGCTCTACCACCGCACCCTCATTATTACTATTAGTATTATTACATTATTATTATTGTTATTATTAATACTCTTATTATTAATATTTAAAAATTTCATTATTATCATTATTACTACTATCATTACAATTATTACTATTATTATTATTATTATTATCATCATCGTTATCATTATTATTATAATATTATTATTATCATTATCATCATCATCATTATTATTATTATCAGCATCATTATCATGACAAGGACAAGATGGTCGACGTACGCGTGCACTCAGAGTTGTCGAAGGACCCCGGGGCGTAGGAAGACGTGCTGGCTCCACAGGGCTCGCACTTTTCGCTGTCAGGGGCCAGGGAGAAAGTTCCTCGTGGACAGTCCTGGCAGCTTCCCGCCTCTGTCTGGTAGGTGCCGGCCGGACACACCACTGTACGGATACACACAGATAGACACACATTTGTGGTACACTATAGAAACACACACTTAGACACACATTTGCAGATACAAACAGATAGTCACACATTTGTAGATACACACAGATAGACACACATTTGTGGTACACTATAGAAACACACACTTAGACACACATTTGCAGATACAAACAGATAGTCACACATTTGTAGATACACACAGATAGACACACATTTGTGGTACACTATAGAAACACACACTTAGACACACATTTGCAGATACAAACAGATAGTCACACATTTGTAGATACACACAGATAGACACACATTTGTGGTACACTATAGAAACACACACTTAGACACACATTTGCAGATACAAACAGATAGTCACACATTTGTAGATACACACAGATAGACACACATTTGTGGTACACTATAGAAACACACACTTAGACACACATTTGCAGATACAAACAGATAGTCACACATTTGTAGATACACACAGATAGACACACATTTGTGGTACACTATAGAAACACACACTTAGACACACATTTGCAGATACAAACAGATAGTCACACATTTGTAGATACACACAGATAGACACACATTTGTGGTACACCATAGATACACACACATGGACAATTTTGTACATAACCACGACAAATGTCGTAGTTGGCCAGGACAATTAATGTTGTGTATAACCCCTACAAATGTTGTATATCACCACTACAAATGTCGTAGTTAGCCAGGACAATTAATATTGTGTATAACCCCTACAAATGTCGTATATCACCACTACAAATGTCGTAGTTAGCCAGGACAATTAATATTGTGTATAACCCCTACAAATGTCCAATATCACCACTACAAATGTCGTAGTTAGCCAGGTACTTCAAATGTCCAATATCACCACTACAAATGTTGTAGTTAGCCAGGTACTTCAAATGTCCTATATCACCACTACAAATGTCGCATATAACCACTAAAAATGTCGTAGTTATCCAAACAAATGTCGTATATCACCTCTACAAATGTCATATATAACCACTACAAATGTCGTAATTATAGCTATAGACGATGAAAGACGCTTAATCAGCTGCTTGCACTGTATGCTTCCCGGGAAGCTGAGAATATTTCTGAGTGTTCTATGGTCTGCTGAGGTAATAATATAGTGTAAAGTGCATAGAGCTTGCTGCTGAGAGGAGACATGCGCTATACAAATGCTATTTATAATAAAATAATAATATATAACATTTATATAGTGCATTTCCAAAAAAGTAGCTCAATGCGCTTTACATTGGAATACCCATTTTTCAAAACCTTTCTTACTACTTCCTTTCTCCTCATGCAATATACATTAATGCACTCACTCACACACACACACACACACACACACACACACACACACACACACACACACACACACACACACACAAACACACACACATACACACACAAACACACACACACATACACACGGACTATTTTCATTCAGACATAGGCCCAGAACAACTATAATTTTAAAGAATAACGTTAAAAGCTTATGAAGGATAGGCCTGTAGGAACAGAAAATGCTTAAAATGTCTTTTGAAGCTATCAAGTGTTATTGTTTGTCTTAGTTCCATGGGTAATCTGTTCCACATAGATGGACCAAGATATGAGAAAGATCTCTCTCCATATGATTTGTGAGGCAGCGTGGTAGAATCAGGCTCCTGTCAAAATAATGAAATCGAAGAAAACAGTTTTCTCACTGCTTAGCAATTTTTTTTAAAATTTTGTCTTTTGGCTCAACACCTTTTATGTGCATTTACAAACAAATTCCTTTGAGGATTTCACAGAAAACGTGTATTAAAGGCACAAAAATATAAATTTACAGTTTCCATGGACTCTCCAGCTTTGGAATTTACCAAGCTTTGGCGGCCATTTTCTCGCTAATCTTGCCTCTTAAACCAGGTGACCCCCTCCTCCTTCAATCCAAAATATATCCACTTCTATTGAAAATGGATAGGTAATTTTTTCATTGAAAGCAAGACAAATGAACAAGCTTTAAGATGATACCAATAACTCAATATGCCCAAAAATTGACAAGAGCCTGATTCCACCACGCTGCCTCACATTTGTATAATTTGTTATTATTCTTCAGGACAAAGACAGACAAGACCTACAGCAGAAGCCTATGCCGTTCTGAGTCTCCAGAGGCTGGTGCTCCGGACAGAAGAAGCCAGTGAAGGACGGAGTGACCGTTGACCCTTGCATCTGGAGGTCACCACAGGTCAAGGCCTCGAACTTGCTCAGCTCCGAAACCTGGATCACAAGGTCGTTGAGGATGACTGTGATGAAGGTGGTGCAGGAGTTGAAGAAGTTTCTGTCTGCCAGGATGTCGTAGTAGAGAGAGTAGTCCACGCGCACCTGTGCCACGGAGATAGACAGACAAATTATACTGTACCACACAGACAGACAAATTATACTGTACCACACAGACAGACAAATTATACTGTACCACACAGACAGACAAATTATACTGTACCACACAGACAGTCACACAGACAGACATTACAATACATGATTATACAATGACCTGAGTTTCTTACTTGCTGTGATATATATTATATATATATATATATATACATACATACACCAAAAAAATAATTTATATACAATGACCTGAGTGTCTCACCTATATATAATGACCTAAGTGTCTTACCTACTGTGATATATATATATATATATATATAGATATATAGATATATATATATATATATATATATATATATATATATCCAAAAAAA
>NW_004798379.1:75548-76495 GCF_000002075.1 Aplysia californica
CTTCTATCTATCTATCTATCTATCTATCTATCTATCTATCTCTCTCTCTCTCTCTTTGTCTCTCTCTCTATCTATATATTTATCTATCTCTCTATCTATTTATATATCTACCTCTCTCTTTGTCTCTCTATCTATATAAAAGATCTATGTATCTCTATCTTTCTCTCTCTCTCCCTTTATTATATTTTGTTTATTTTTATCGTCTGTCTGTCTGTCTGTCTGTCTGCATGTTTGTTTGTCATAATACACAATCATATTTCATCAGTTTGTCCTGACATTTTGCCTTTACGTACCAAAACTTTTTTTGGGTCCCAATACTCTGTTTGTCTCAGCTGTTTTTATGTCTGTTTGTCTGAACTTTCTGTCTTAAAAAGTGTTTGGGTTTAAGGCCACTGTCACCACGAATAGATTATTTAAGAGACGGGACCTCAGAACTTAATGCCTTCCTCTGATAGGCCCGCTTCAAATGGGTTGAAAGCCTTAAAAACCCCACAGAATGACCCCAGTTCAAGAACTCCAAGTCTGGGATTGGAACCAGGGCCATCCACTCCGTGGCCCATCATGATACTAATTGAACTAACGGAGGGCACAATTTTCTATCTTTTCGTCTGAATATTACCGGATGTCAAAAAAAAAAGAAAAAAAGAGGAGCCACTGAAATTGAAATCGTCGGTGTCTTTGAACCAATTTCACAACAACTTTGCAGACATACAATTCTACTCGGGGGACGTTACACTTCTCAATATGGAAAACAACTTGTTTCTTGGAGAAATATCACATTTAAAAATTCAACCAAAATTGACTGAAACTCCATTTACTCACCACCTCCTCACCCCTCCTCTCTCCTTCCCATCCATTTACTCACCCCCTCCTCTCTCCTCCTCTCTCCTTCCCATCCATTTACTCACCCCCTCCTCTCTCCTTCCCATCCATTTACTCACCCCTCC
>NW_004798379.1:78748-81919 GCF_000002075.1 Aplysia californica
TATATATATTATTGTGGCGATATATATACAAAGACCAAAATGTTTCTCACCTGTTGAGAGATGGCGTTGAGCGTCACTGTGTCCGCCTCCAGGTGACCGGTGACCCCCAGGTTTATGCAGGAGCTGATGATCAGGTGATCCAGCACCAGCTGACTGCCCGCCGTGTCGCGCACGATCTTCTCCACCTCTGCCTGGCAGCTGTCTGTCACGTTACTCCCCATGTACGTGATGGTGAACCTGATCACGTGACGTGCCTCTAGCTGCGTTCTGGCCGCGCTGTCTGTGTCTGGGGAAACATCACGTGACAACTGGGTGTGAGTACAGAGAAGTCACAGAAAATGATGAACAGACACGTTGGAAGACATGGAGTAACATCAACAGGCTAGGAAAGGATAGGGAAAGGTGGAAAAGTATTTGTTAGTTCACCCATAGCCTGATGTAAGGTGATGTGAGTAATGACAATGACGACGATAAATGAACATGGGACATTTTAATTCCATTCAGTTTGAGAATGTGGCTCCTTGTTTACACCATCAGCTCCAATTATCCCCCACCTCACCCTCCCTTCTCATCCCTCCCTCCTTCCTTCCCCCCTCCCCTCCGTCCCCTCCCCTGCCTCCCCTCCATTCCCGGGACAACACAGCAAAGTCACTCACCCAGGCTGATACACCTGACGTCAGGGCTCGGGGAGAACTCACTGACGGGTCCGGAGCAACTGACCAGTCTGTGAGTGACCTCTGGGTCGTCATAGAACACGTAGCCGCTGTTACAGGTGAGGTTACAGGTGTAGCCGGCGCCGTTACTGAAGCAAGTCTTGTTGCCGTTTTGAGGGATCCGAACTGAGTACGGGTGGCAGGTGGAGGCTGAAGGGAGAGAGAGAGGGAGTGAGGGAGGGAGTGAGGGAGGGAGTGAGGGAGGGAGTGAGGGAGGGGGATGCGAGAGAGGGAGGGAGTAAGGGGAGAGAGGGAGGGGGTGAGGGGTGAGAGGGAATGACTGTAGAGAGGGAGATAATGAGGACAAAGAGGGAGGGAGTGAGGGGAGCAAGGGAAGGAGTTAGGTGAGAGAGGCTAACGAGTGAGAGGAGAGAGGGACGGAGTGAGAGAAGAGAGGGAGGGAGTGGGGGAAGAGAGGGAGACGTGTAGGAATAAAAGAAAATCAAATAGATGACATCATCCCAGTATCAGGCAGCCACCCTCTTAATTAAGGCCACTCACAGGTTTTAGGGGTCCAGTTTGGGGCCAGATAACGTTTTTGTGGGTTTTAAGAAACTTCCCTTGAAAATGATGTGCTAAATCGAATGGAAATACTCCCAAAGTTCCATTTCAAAGAGATGGCCCCATGAAGTTTGTATCATTGTGAGCCAATACAATCTTTTAAAGCAATTTTGTGCTGTTTTTACTTACTTGCTTACACTCTCCCTATACCGTTAGGTACATAAGGCAGAGAGCAGTCGACGCCACGCTTGTCTGTCCAGGGCCACTTTATCTAATTTCAGCACATCTAGGCCTTGGGTGATTGCCTCATCTCTTATTGTACCTCTATAGATTCCAGTCGGTCTTCCCCGCTTTCTCTTCCCAGTTGGTCCCAATACCACGTCTGATAGGGCAATGTCGTCTTTGGCATTCTTAGAACATGTCCTAGATACATCCATCTTCTCTTTTTTTAAATTGTTGTGTTGATATCTTCAATTCCAGATCTTTCCAACACTTCATTATTTGTAATATATGTGAGGCAGCGTGGTGGAATCAGGCTCTCGTCAAAATAACCAAAGTGTAGAAACTTGCTTTTTTCCACAGGTTTGTGAATTTTTACAAAATTTTTGTTTTTTGGCTCAACACCTTTCATGCCCTTTAAAGAACTCATTTCTGTGTGGATTTTTCTGAAAAACGTCGATTAAAGGCACAAAATATGTAAATTTTCAGTTACCACTGACTCTTGAGATAAGGAAATAACTAATCTTTGGCGACCATTTTCTCATTAATTTTACCTCTGAAAACAGTTGACCCCCACTTCCTTCATTCACAAATATCTCGACTTATATTGATGATAAATGGATATAATTTTCATCCTAATAAAGACGAGTGAACAAACTTTAAGATGATACTAATAACTCTACACGCCCAAAAATTGACGAGACCCTGAATCCACCACGCTGCCTCACATATTCAATCCATTTTATTAGTAAAATTCTTCGTAGGCATTTTGTTTGGAAGCTTTTTAATTTTCGTTGAATTGTTTTGTTTGTTTTCCATATCTCTGAACATCTGTTCTGCTTTTGCTTTCCTCAAAATGTTCATTTCTCAGCTTTGAAATTTAAAAACTCACAAGATAAAGACACGAAACTTGGACAGTAAGAGCACCATGCGATGTCAAATAAAATGACGCTAGCCTTTCCTAATTTTTAAAAATAAAATATTTTTGATTATTTTTTCTTGACCATCAATGATTTATTTCTAGAGGCACCAGCCATCCATGTCCAGGTGCTGTTTTTTTACTTTTCTACTTTAAAAAATTGCTTGTTTGCCTGCTTTTCTTTTTAGTTAATATGCATGTCTTCTAAAAGTAATAATATTATTAATATTTAGAATGTCAAGGAAAGCTAGCGTCATTCATTTTTTTAAAAGATTTGAGTGCAGATTACAAATTAAACAATGTAATTACTTCATAGATAGTATGGATAGTTCTTGAGTTTTTAAAGTGAGAATGTTCCTTCAGATGGCTTGATTTCACTCTAATGTGTCATTTCTATATTATGCAACTGGTAATGATTCCAAAAACGGAATTTTTTAAAGCCTTGAATGAAATACTTGGAGAAAATGATTTTTTTTTTAAAAGCCCCAATAAAAATCATTTAATTTTAGATTTTGGTGCTAAGAAGTGGAGTGTACATATATGGCCTTAAACTAACTTGGCAGTTAGAATTCCTTTACAGAGACTTTATCCGCTTTTCACAAAAGCATAGCTGAATTCTCACCTGCCCCAGAGCCTCCACACTTATTCTTACAGACGGCGAGAACTACTTCCGTCAAACTTCCCTGTCTGTTGCTCAAATCTTTGAGACAAGACAAACACACAGTCACTGGGAAAGACGTCAGGGTGTTCTTGCTGCCAGACGACTCTGCCGTGAAATCTGTAGCCGTGTATTCACTCACTTCCGGGACTGTGTGTGTG
>NW_004798379.1:83050-97828 GCF_000002075.1 Aplysia californica
CTAGTGATTGTCCAGCATTCACAGCCATATAGAAGGGTTGACCAAACATATCATTTCAGGACTTTCATTTTGGTGTTCATTGAGATGTTTCTATTTTTCAGGATTCGGCTCATTGTAATTCTCCGTTTTATTTCTGTGGAACATTTGACATCAGATGTTATCATATATCCTAGATATTTAAACCAATTATATCACAAGGTGCAAAATTTTACTTGACAATTCTTGATTCCTTCTGAAATGTTAACTTAACATATAAATAGTACTGTTTTCTGAGTCAAAGAATTTTTGATGCCCTCACCGCATCCACAGGGTTTTCTAAAAACCTTCCAAAAACTTTAGATGGTATGATTGGCTTCATACTTATATAAGTTTTATTTTCTTTTTTAAGAAAAGAAAAGTCTCATGACATTGGTGGCTATTTTGGAAAATGGCAGAATTTAATAACATTTTAAAAATGAAAGCAGAAAAAAAAAATCCGTTCGTAACACTGTCGAACCTGTCCATATCTTAGACAGATGATTCTCTTGGACATAATGGCCCTTATAATAATATTATTTCAGAAAATGGCAAGGCGGGAAATAGGAAGTGAATATTTTTGCAGGTAACTGTTTTGGACTTGTGGTCATTAATGAGGGTTTGACTGTACCTCCGCAAGGAGTTCTCCATTATTACTTATAGAACAAACAGAAACTAGAAGAGAGTTGAATCAGCATGTAATACAAACCAGAGGAGAACTGAAAACATTACAGCATGAAAGACATTCTATTGTTGGCATTAAACTGGTGTCAGTAAAATTAAACAGCTTATTCCGCTCATACACTTTTGTATTGACATAACATGTTTGCCAAAACTGTGACTGCTACAGCTATTACTAACTGTCTTCTTGCTATTAAAGCCCATGGCTTTTCTCTGGAGTTTTTCGTTCCCAGCTGATCAGGAGCACCAATTTAATCTGCTCATCAGGCTCGAAAACATGCCATTGTCATTCATCATTTACAACGTCGGTCCTTCTTCAGCCACACTCGTGCCCCCCTTCCTTCCCATAATACTCGTTGACAGCCCTCCTGTTAGCTCTGTCAGGCATTTCTAGATTGACATCTCTCTCACCAATTTTTATGTCAAAACTACCGGAACCATTGTGACCTTGACCGCATGTGCTTGGAACAGGATCTGAATCATGTCTGTATACTTCCTCACGTCACTCATTTTCGTTATTTTTAGTAAGAGGTTTACGGCACTTGCAACACAAATAGATCATTTAACTTCCGAAGACGCAATGCCACTGTGGATCGAGGGACACTAGCGCCCGTGAAATTCATCAGATCTGTCCGTGTTCTGTCTTGACATCATTTTAAGTGTGGCCTACGCTAGTCATGAGGACTAAAGCTGTCATTGGTAATGGATCAGGATAAGCATGAAAAGTCATAACAGTATCATTGTCAGTGGCAAACGAAGTGTAAAAATCCTGCCGTTTACATCTGAGACTTTTTTTTGAGCAGGAAATCAGCGAAGCAGGCACTCATTCTCGACAAACTGACGACATTATTTTTAAAAAGAAGAAAAGAAAACATGATCTTCATGCTCCCTGCACTTACCTTGAACGTGTAATCCGTTGGACTCTCGCCAACAACGACTTGTACAGCTGGTCGGGGCACGTTATCGCAGGAAGTCGCGTTGACAAACTGAATATTCTGAAAGAATGGACAGAGGAGAATTTTAAGCTCAAAGTTGGTGAAATGTGGTGTGGCGGGGGTTGGAAGAGGGGGAAAAAAAGGGGGGGGGGGAGACGCTCATTCAACTGCTGTCAGCAAAACAACGTTCTCAACGCTATTTTTTTATATCAAGACGTGACAACACATTTTCAGGTGAGTAAATATATGAGTCTATCCGTACATTATATGATTTATTGATCAATTCCTGAAATTTGTTGAGAATTTCTTTCCACAAGTTGATGATTATCGACAATAAAGAGAATCAGAGAATGGCTTTTGTCTACATGTGGTCTTTGCTCTACCTCGCGGAATATCGAAGTCAAAATGTCAAAATACCACTTCTGATAATGATATATGTCAATGTAGATCTTAATTTTATCTGTCTAATACCTAGTTTCCCCATTTGAGTTTCTCCTATTGCCTCAGTTTGTCCACTTCTTGTCTTGTCTCCCAGACTCGATCTTCTCTCTGCCTTTCAATTCAACAATTGTGAGTTGAGCACTTGATGTGAGTGTGTTATCGTATTGATGCATTGTTGAGTCTTGTGTGCGCTATGCACGTAGACTAGATCTAGAATTCCAATTAGAGATTATACTGTGGGCTTTATTATTTCTCCATGAAATAAGGTGATGTTTGTGCTGTAGTTCGGAAGAGTGGAAATTACTATTAGTATAAAAATTTAGTAGATCTAGTTGGCAGGTTAGATTCTCCATCCATACATCTAGAATCTAGATTCAGAGTGATTTCTTACTGTGAGACCACCCAAGCATTGTGATGTTAGGTACTGTATGCAATGACTATCTTGGAATATGTATCAAGATAGGGAAGTTGGCATAAAGCGTTGCGGGAGGAATTCCGTAACGAGCTACCACTATGAAACAGAGACAAGTGATGGTTAGGATTTGGGGTATGGGTAGGGTTAGGGGTTGGGTAAGGGTTAGGTCTCTCCTGTATTGTATTTCTTGGGGTGGTCGCGCGTTATGGAAGTTGCTGAGCAACTGTATGTTGATTTTGATATTATTGTACTTACGAAGATGTTTTTTCTATTTCCTTCTCAGCCCATTGTCCGCTATGCCTGCGACAAAGTCTCATTCAAGAAGTGAGAGTAAACGTGATCGAACTTCTAAAAGCCGAAATGAGGCTTTGAAAAAGGCACGAGCAGCAAGACAGTTTGAGAAAGCTCGAGATGAGTTGAGTGCTGAGTTTCAAGTTGCGCCACCAGCTGTGTCAACATCTGGGTCTCCGCCACCTTCGTCTTTGTCTTCGTCCTCATCAATACTTGAAGCCGCCCCGTCTCTTCCTGTACCAAGCACTCCACTCTCTGCGTCATCACGCAAGCTGGCCTATAACGCTGAACGACACGGTGCTTCCTCTGAGTTTCTGGGCTCCACTGTTGTTGAGATGGCAACGCTGAGACCTTTGTTTGAGAATTTACTCTGCCCCTAGTGCACGACAGCTTCGTTGAAACTGACCTGTGATTCGAAGAAGACATCCGGGCTAGCAGTATTCCTGGAGATTTACTGCACAACCTGTGAGCAAGCCGTCTCTGTGAACTACACCTCCGGTAAAACTGACAAAGTGTTCACTGTGAATCGCCGTAACATTATGTCCTACTTGGTGAATGGAAGTGGTTATTCTGGCCTGGCAAAATTTTGTGAAGCCATGGATATGCCTACTGTCCACCACAAGACTTACCTGAATCACCAAAAGAAAATTCACCAGCAGTCAGTGGCCAGCTCGGATAAAATTCCTTTGGATACTCGTGATGCTATTGCTAGAGCATATCCGGAGCAGGAAGGAAATGCCGTCCTGAACATTGAAGTTTCCTATGATGGCAGTTGGCACACTCGGGGACACACTTCGAATTCAGGAGTCGGCTACGTCTTAGAAAACAGAACTGGCCTCGTCATTGACTTTCAAGTGTTGAGCAAACACTGCCACAAGTGTAAGGCGGTCGGCGCACACCTGGAAGGGGAGGCGTATGAGCGATTTTGGACTGCTCACAAGGATGAGTGTGACCGTAATCACACTGGCTTGTCCGGCAGTATGGAGCTGAAAGCGGCTGTCATGTTGTGGCAGAGGTCAGAACAGAGGGGCTTCCGTTACCGGAGTGCGGTCAGCGATGGTGATACAAATACGATCAAGCAGATAAATGAAGTCCAACCATACGCCGACGTCAGAGTTGAAAAGAAAGAGTGCGTGAACCACGTCGCCAAGCGCCTTGGAACGGCCCTTAGAAAACTTGTAGAGGACAAGAAGAAGGTGAAGGTTACCCTCGGGGGGCATGGAAAGGGCAAGCTGATTCAGGCCAAGATCGGGAAGCTCCAGAAGTACTACACCAGAGCTGTTCGTTCACACAGCACTGTGGCTGAGATGAAGACGGCAATCTGGACTTCTTTTTACCATTGCTCATCGACACACACCAAACCACGTCACGACGATTGCCCTACAGGTACAGAATCCTGGTGTTTTTTTCAGAAGGCAAGGGCCAAGGGGTTGCTGCACCCTGACCATGACAAGTACATGTCGACTTTTATAAGTGAGTTTGTTGGGGAGCACATGATTCCTGTCTACACCCGCCTGACTGATGACGAGCTGTTGTCCAGATGCATAGGTGGAAATACTCAAAACGCCAATGAAAGTGTTCACTCTGTCATCTGGGCGCGGTGTCCCAAGCATGTTTTCGTTGACCGACAGAGGTTGGAAATTGCAGTAGGATTTGGAGTGGGTGAGTTCAACCAAGGCGCTCGGGCAACACAAGAACTTGGACTCACCATTGGCGTCAATACCAAAAAGTGTGGCCAGAGAGACTCTATTCGAAAACGGAAGGCAGAAAAAGCTAATGAAAGTGTTGCAAAGAGAAGGAGGGAAAAGAGAAGGAGGGACATCAGGAGAACAGCGCAACTTCGGGGGGAACAGCGGCTTATCGAAGCAGAAGGTGGAGAGCAGTACTCTGCTGGCGGTTTCTAAATTGGATTATATTTTCAACATTAAGTACCAAAATGCATGTAGTGTGAAGTCATTTTATGTTGCTTGTTGTTAGTTTTTTGTTGTTAATCTAGCAGTGAATGGATGTACTCTACTCATTTGCAAGATTGGAGTAACAAATGTTCCTGTGATGTTCAATTTCTTGCATTTTTGTACTTTTTCCTCGTTTTCTCAGTTCTTGTGGGGTGGGTTTACAAAGAAGGCCATTTCACAGAAACCAATAGTCAGATTGTCTTGCAATTTGGCACACACTTTCACAAGTGCCATGGCTATGCTCTGATAACAGGATTTGATAGTAATTCAATTTTTGTATGAGTTACATTGCTGTTTTGGGGGGGAAATTTGAAAAAAAGTGTGAATGCTGAAACGACTAGCAGAGCACTTACTTCGTCCACCTCTGTCAAAAAAATAATGAATCTACAGTAAAACCCTGTTATACATACATGCCACAGGGTATTATCAATGCATACATGCAGTTTTGTGAAGTTTCCACAAAGGATAGTGGAGATATTACCTTCTTTGTTATGTAATGATTTTGATACCCGAGACCCCTAAATGATCCAGTAAAGAGTCAAAAAGAAAACAATTGTGGTAAAACTGTACCAAAATGTCTAAATTTACCCCTTGTTAACCTTCTATGATGCCCCAAATCCTTTAAATGCAGGTTATTAATCAAATCACTCTCAATGTAGCTTCCCAAGTTGAAGTCTCAGGGTTAATAACAGCAACAATG
This sequence comes from Aplysia californica, assembly GCF_000002075.1. Classification (NCBI taxonomy): domain Eukaryota; kingdom Metazoa; phylum Mollusca; class Gastropoda; order Aplysiida; family Aplysiidae; genus Aplysia; species Aplysia californica. The sequence continues at coordinate 88,484 of NW_004798379.1, forward strand.
ATGTTATGATAATAACTATTACAACTACTACTACAACTACTACTACTACTACTACTACTACTACTGCTACTACTACTACTACTACTACTACTACTACTACTACTACTACTACTACTACTACGTTTTAAAAAAATAATTGTATAAAGAGATTTCCATAGCTTCCGCTCCCCAATTATTAACTGGGCTCAATACACTCTATATCAACAGGGCACAGAAATGCACCTTACAACGAAAAACTACTCCAATTGGACAACAACTGTAAATAAATCCTCAGTGTCATGCAACATCAAAGCTCTGGTGCAAGTATCAAGAAATCTACGCCTGAAATTCAGAGCCTAGAGATAAAGAGAATATACTTCGACATAAGACTGATTGAAAGTAAATTTGAATTCAGTGCAAAATGTATTGAGTGGGGAATGTAACATGTGGGAGATAGGGACTGCAAACATAACATCATAATATTATTATTTTTATTGAGTTACAATCAAAATAGTAAATATGTATCTACCTAACACAAGTAAAGTTCATAATACTGTTCATTTATATTATTATTATGCATGTGACTGTGAGCCTGTCTGTGAGTGCAAGCATACTATTGTATAAATATTATGGTTATGTGCACAGATGTGTGTGGAAGAGAGTATGTGTGAGGAAAGAGTGTGTGTGTATATGGGTGTGCACATGTGTATGTCTATGTGTGTGTGTGTATGTATGTGTTTGTGTGTGTGTGTGTGTGTGTGTGTGTGTGTGTGTGTGTGTAGGTGTGTACGTGGTGAAACACCAAACCAATGTGCCAGGATCAGGTCAATAAAGATGTACATGTATCTTACCATATTATCTTATCAATAGCAATGTTATTTGAAGTAATTGCTTTTTTTCTTCTAAAAAGCAAAACCCACCACTGCAGCCATGTCAATGATCTGTACAAATTCTTCCAAGAATTACGTTTGAACAACACTGAAGAAAGAAGTAGATCAAAGAGAAAGGGAAGGAGAATTATTCGTATAGACGTGAAACTGTTTTCATAAAGATCTTAAGGACTCAAAATATTAAAGCATATTATTATAAAAAAAGAAGACCGTGCACAAAGAGGAAAAACTTTTAAATGTATATTTATTTTTATAAAATATGTGCTTACTAGGTTCGAAGTGCCGTCCGACGTTGAAATGTAAAAGCCTGTGATGACACCATTTCTTTCTCTTTCCTCGGGACATCCAAAGCTCAGGGAGACTTCAGAGGCCACCTGTGTACTCTTTGTCAACGTGAGAGCAGTAACAGGTTCTGGGTCTGTGGGAAATAAGAACGTATGGGTTTAACAAAGACGGGAAATTGTCCATGTTGGCCTGGCAGTGCTTCTAAAGATAAAGCAGAAAATATTTAAAACTTAGACCCAGGAGTCGAAAAAACAACAACAACAACAAAACAAAAACAAGAAAAATCAACAAGATATGTTTTGCACTGAGTGCAAATGTTTTATTTTTTGTAAGTTTTTTAAAAAACTTCAGTACAAACGTACATAAAAGACAATGCTCATTTTTCCGTTTTTAAACTGTTCAAGAGCTTTTATTGTATCTTAAGCTCTACAAAAAGAACTTCCGACGATAAGCCATCATCACATTCACAATCTTTTGTCCAAAAATTAATCTCCAAGCCTGGCGGAAGGTTCTACGTATATTTTGTCGACTTTTTTAAAGCATTTGATTGGGTTTACAGAGAAAAGCTTTGGACAGTATTGAGAAGTCTTGGCTGTTCTGGACCAATGTATACCATTGTGACAAATATGTATCAAAGTGTTCTTTCATGTGTTAAAGTCTGTTCAGATGAACGAGGATCCATGAAATCTTCTATTACTGAATACTTCTATGTACATGATACACCAGGTGTCAAACAAGGCTGCATACTTAGCCCTACGTTATTTTCTTTGTTTATATATCTCAATTGGAAGAACACCTTTCAGAATCAAATACTCATCATATCCAGGTATTGCCCAATGATAATGATGGTATTTTATGTTGAATGTATGCTGATGACCTATGTCTTTTTGTCGACAATGTCAGAGGTTTACAAAAGAAAATCAATGAGTTACATGATTTCTGCCAGACGTGGGGTTCAAAAGTGAATACGGGGAAAAGTAAGATTGTTGTTTTTAGAAATGGAGGCTATCCCAAAAGATCTGAGAGATGGTATTGGCAGGATAAGATCTTAGAGACAGCAACCTACTATAGTTACTTGGGCATTTCATTTTCGTCGCGTCTATGCTCGAGACGAAGGCTGGAAGATCGAGCTTGTAAAGCTCAACGGATTGTTTCTCCAACAAGAAAGCTTTTCGGTTCTTACCAAGAATTACATTTCGAATCAGCAAAAAACATTTTTGATGTAAAGATTAAACCAATGCTGCTTTATGGCTCTGAAATTTGGGGTACCAAAAATTGTGACGTGATTGATAATGTTCTGGTAGAGTTCTGGAAAACCTTTTTGGGTCTTGGAAAAACTACAGCCAAATGTTTAGTTCTAAAAGAAGTGGGAAGAACCAACTTGTGTTCTGATTCCATGCATTGTGTCTTTAAATTCTGGTGCTGACTTATACACTTACAAAATGACAGATATCCAAAGAAATGTTACGTGCAATTATATCGTTCCTGTGAACTGGGCAGAGTCAACTGGGCTCATCATCATCCAGTGCCAGATCTGCGACAGACATCGGCGATCATGATTTTCCATTCATTCCTTTGCTCGGATGCTCTCAGAAAAGCTACGTTTCTCTGATCTTTCCCTGTTACCCATTTATTTAGGTTCCCTAAGTATGTTGTTCTGGGCCTACCCCTGCCTCGCTTGCCCTCAATTTTGCCAGTGAGAGCTAGATGTTCAAGACCCTTATGTCTACAACGTTTCTGAAAAAGTCTATTTGATTTCTACTTCTATCGCCAGGACTCTTCCAAGTGTATCGTCTTCTTGGATGATTTTTATGTTAAGTTGCTTATTTTTGCAGCCAGTAGCTGGATGACGATCGGGCGCCACCTGCTGCCCGTGGTGGTGCCTACCGAGCGGGGAGTTCAGAGCTGGATCATGAACCCCCTTAACGCTGTTATTTGATGAATGAATGTACTTTTCCGTGACTGTTCTTGGGATTACAGCAGTGGTTTCCCGTTGCCTGCTGCGGGTTTGTGTACAGTTGTCTCTGCTAGCCTTTGTCATCCACTGACAACCCACAAGGCAGTGGGGCTTTGGTAGGATTTATGGCGCCTACCGTCGCCAAGATGGTCCCTTCGTCGAGTGTGTGAGGTATTTCTTGAAGCACCTGTGCCACCAGGGTTCCCCTCTACTCTCCACGACTATCTCCCATTTGGTTCGCGACTGCTTAGCAGCTAACCTCCATACCTGGAGGCCTTTCCACCCGGGGACACGCTGGGTTGGGTATGAGGACCCAATACTAAATATGGGCTACGGAAGTTAAAAACCTATTGTTTTCCCTGGGTTTTGGATATGTCTAGGTTTTCTCAAATTGTTGGAAGTACTAGACTCTTTCTCAGTGAAGTAAAAAGTAGACTTGTTGATCATTCTGTGCAAAACATAGAGGAAGAAGTCTGTCGCAAGTATAATGTTTTCTCTCTTTCAATTCCATTTCAAGAAACAGCTGAATATATCACCAACTTCCCACGATATTGGAGCAGAAGAGCCATAGCTTTGTTAAAAACCCATAGCCTTCCATTAAATAACAATCTCTATCGGTGTAACTCTCATGAAATTGAAGATGAATTTCACTTTATTTTCTATTGTTCACACTTTGTCCATCAAAGGAAATTGTTAATCCCTCCCAGCCTGACTAGGCCCAGTGACAGAAATATGCAATGTTTGACCAATGGTAAGAGATATGTGCACAACCTGTACTTATTTATTATGGAAACTTTATTTATCAAATGGGTGGTTTATGCGATGTGATGTGGGCCAATGGCCTTAAACACTGAATGAACTTACTTACTTATTTACATCACATTCACAGAATCTATAGGGAAGGCCAGACAGCAAAAAACTATCAATTTGTGATACAACAAAGTTCACAGTCGAACATCCCCCCCCCCCTCCCTGGAGCCAAAAGAAAAACAGTTTTAAAAAACACTACCACGAATGTACACACTAATCCTTATACCAATGGTCAAAATTGATTCAGCTTGAAAGAGCAAGCAGCCACACTCGCACATAAATTAGCATGCGTGCCCCCTCCCCTCCACCTCCCCCCCCCCTACACACACATACTAAAACATACAAAAATACACAGACCATCAGGACTCCAATATGTTAGTATAATTCCATGCATGCACTTTCTGTGACACGTTTCTCATTAACTTACGTTTGTTTAATGTTGTAATGGTCTGAGGACTTGATACAGCAGCGTCACCCACGTTAGTTTTGGCTTTAACGGTCACTTGATAGACCCAGTGGCCAAGCACATCGTGCACAGAGTCAGAGGTAATGCCAAATGCATCTGTCAAAAGAAATAAAATTATGACAACACTTTGAGGACTGACTTGTACTGAATCTCAACTCCCAACATTACCTCATATTTCATCATCATCATCCAGTGCCAGATCTGCGACAGACATCGGCGATCATGGTTCTCCATCAATTCCTTTGCTCGGATGCTCTCAGAAAAGCTACGTTTCCCTGATCTTTCCCTGTTATCCATTTGTTTAGGTTCCCTAAGTATTTTGTTCTGGGCCTACCCCTGCCTGGCTTGCCCTCAATTTTGCCAGTGAGAACTAGATGTTCAAGACCCTTATGTCTATTCAGGTGTCCCAAAAACTGCATTTGTCGTTTCCTGATTGTTTTTAACATTGAGCGTCCCACGTGGGCTTCATCAAGCACTACCTCATTTGATTTCTTTTCCTTCCACGATATTCTCAGCAGTCTCCTAAGAAACCACATTTCTGTTGCCTCTATTTTATTTTCACTGTCTTTAGTGATTGTCCAGCATTCACAGCCATATAGAAGGGTTGACCAAACATAGCATTTCAGGACTTTCATTTTGGTGTTCATTGATATGTTTCTATTTTTCAGGATTGGGCTCATTTTTATTGAAACTAGCCTTAGCCATTGCAGTTCTCCTTTTTATTTCTGCGGAAGATTTTGCATCAGATGTTATCATATATCCTAGATATTTAAACTGTTGAACTTGTTTGATCTTTTCACCTTTGCTAATGAGATTACAACTAGGATTTGCTGCTTTTATGGATATTACTATGCACTCTGTTTTCTTTACATTCAACACTAATCCTCTACGTTCACTTTCTGTTACAACAGTATCTAGAAGCAATTGAAGGTCCTTTTCTGAGCCTGCTATTAAAACCGTGTCATCTGCATACCTGATGTTATTAATATTTTCTCCATTTACTTTGAGGCCTGGACATTCTTCTATGTTTCTAAGGATTGTTTCACTGTACATGTTAAAGAGGTCTGGTGACATAACACATCCTTGCCTCACTCTACCAGTCGTTCCCCGCGTTCATTCTCTCTACCCAGTCCCCATGGCCCAACTATATCTTCTATACGTGTACTTCCTACTTTAGCGTTAAAGTCTCCCATGACTATCTTTGCATCTTGTGATTTTAACTGTTTCTTTGCCTTATCAAGGTCTTCATAGAAAGTGCCAATTTCCTCGTTGTCGTGCTCTGATGTTGGTGCGTATATTTGGATGACACCTATGTCAAAAGGTTCCCCTTCTAATTTAGCCACGATGACTCTATCTGACACTCCACAAAAACCTTTGATGCTCTTTGCTGTTGCTTCGTCAAATAAAATTCCGACTCCTCTTTCAGGGGTTTTTCCTCCTGAGTATACAATTGTTTTGGATTCTCTTTTCATCAAGCCTGCCCCCTCCCATCTAACTTCTGAAAGGCCTAACATATTTAGCTTCATCCTGTCCATTTCCTGTTCTATATTATCTAATTTGCACAGAGTCAGAGGTAACGCCAAATGCATCTGTGAAAAGAAATAAAATTATAACATCACTTGAGGATTGACTTGTACTGAATCTCAACTCCCAACATAACCTCATATTTGCCTGATAAAAATACTGCTAGCTTTTAAAAAACCTACAGCAGAGAAACATGTTTACCAACAGAAAGAAAACACTATATTAGCCTACATTATAGATCTAGTCCTCATAGCCTTCATTACTGTCCGTGTCATAATTTGGTCATCGGGTTGATATCCCACAACGAGAAAACTAATAAAAACAACAACAACATGAAAAACGTGTACACGTCACTAAACCAACAACAACAATAATAACATTTTAACAACAACAGCAACATGAACAGAGTATACACGTCACTGGACCAAAAATGACACGGACAGTAAAGTCAAAAGTTAACACATCACTACACCACCACCACCACCACCACCACCACCAACATCAACAACAACAACAACAACAACAACAACAACAACAACAACACCAACAACAACAACAACAATAACAACAACAACACGTAGATCTACAGTAAAAGACCCCCACAAAACCCAACCCGAAAACAACTATTTTCTACCTTGAAATGTTCTGGTTTGTTTCACAATAAAGTTTTCGGAGGTGAGACTTTCTTTTTCCTTGATCACAACAGTGAAGGTAGTTTCCCCGTTCCGATAACCTGGGACCCAGCTAACTTTCAGATCCAGCCTTCCTTGAGCGGTCAAGGGTAGACTTTCCAGCTCAACTTTTGTCACAGGGCTTGCGGCTAAGACGAGAAAGACAAAAGTTTGGTACAAAGCTAACAGTAGGTCACTAATAGAAAAGACTTGAATAATATTTAAAGAAATGTCATACATTGGTATCTGTAGGTAAAAAAGACCTACCAACAACAGATATTAAATGCATACAAATATGCAAACATTTAAGTAAAATTACCCTCGTTTTATCCCAATAAAGGAATAGAGAGGAGGAAGGGGAAAAAAAGAAGAAAAAAGAAGCATAGAGAAGGAAAAAAAAGTAAGACCTTTTGGTACAATGAAAACTTTCAGAGGAATATTTTAGTTCTATTAGCATGCTGTAACTTACACGAAACAGGAGACAGGGAGTATGTGGGCTTACTTAGCGTCATAAACTTAGAATGGGATAGTAACGTTTATTTAAATGTGCCCACAGCATTCGTGAATCTGTAGTATAAACTTCTGCCATTTTTTACTACAAAAATATTTTATACAGATGATTTCAAGAGTGCAAACACCACACAGTCACAGTGTTGGTACAGAGATTTGCGTCATAAACTTATAGTGAGACAATAACTTTTATTTAAACGTGTCCACAACATTTGTGAAGATGTAGTATAAAATGCCTTAATTTCGTAGAACAAAAGGTTTTATAAATTATAAAAATGTTTTCATGAGTGCCAACAACACACTGTCGCAACGAGGGTACGGAAATCTGCGCCAGAGTTTATTGGTGGTATCAATAACGATATTATCGAATAAACCTACCAGATGGAACTACATGAATTAATTCTATTCACATGGACCTAAGGACTTTACAATTTATTTGGTGGGGGCACCGAGTACCGTGTGTTCACACGGAGAGAAAAACAAGAAGGACACTACTACTATAAACAACAAACTCCTGAAGAGAAACCGTTCACATGTTGACAGAGTCATCTCAACACACAAATTTGTGCTCTAAAACTGCTAAGACAAACTTTTCTTGTGCAGCCAGTTTGTTTTCTTTTTCACACAGGACTGACATAACAGAACCAAGCAAAAGGTTTCGACAGATTCAATCTGTGTTTACAGGGACTGTACCGGACAATGTGGAAAAGATCGAATATTCACGAACACCGGTGCGCCCCAAGGCTGTGTAATCTCCCCTGTCTTGTTCACGCTCTACACCAACGACTGTACTTTTGACAACAACAAAAATCAAACTAATAACATTTGCGGATGATTCCACTCTACAAGGCCTTATAACAACAAATGAGAATGAATACAGGGACGCTGTGAATCTATGTACAAACTGCTGTGATAACCACTTCCTTATACTAAACGTAAAAAAGACAAAGGAATTAATATTAGACTTTAGAGTAAAAAAAGACCAATTGCAACCACTATTTATTAAAGATGAAGAGGTGGAGGTGGTAAATTCCTATAAATATCTAGAAATAACAATCGATAACAAGCTCGACTGGCATTCGCACGTTTCTCTTGGGAATAATTTCTTTTTAAAATCAAAGAATATTCTATTTAAGAAATTTAAGAGGTTTTCATGTAGCTAATAAGAGGATGTCGATTTTTTACCGTTTTCTGATTCAACACGTGTTACTGTTTTGTATTTGCTGCTGGGCTGGAAACATGATGACAAAGCTGAGTACACAACAAGTGAACAGAGACAACAAGTGAACAGAGACAACAAGTGAACAGAGACAACAAGTGAACAGAGACAACAAGTGAACAGAGACAACAAGTGAACAGAGACAACAAGTGAACAGGGACAACAAGTGAACAGAGACAACAAGTGAACAGAGACAACAAGTGAACAGAGACAACAAGTGAACAGAGACAACAAGTGAACAGAGACAACAAGTGAACATCGATGTAAAAGGAAAGCTATCACCACACAGACTTTCCTTTTCTTGGACAGCACCACGTATACAGGCCGTTATGGCATTCAATTTATTTCTAGCCGAAAAACAAAACCGTGACAAAAACAGTTCCATAAAAGAAACGTCACTTTTACAATACAATGTATATTGGCAAGTGAAAAAGTCCAAACACACAGTCACTCCAGCAGATAAGATCACAAGAATGACATCATCATGTACCCATGTCTTTTCAAAAGTATTCTTACCAGCCTCGCCTGTCTTGAAAGATACCTCTCTGTCCGCACCTCCACCGATCTCTCTATTATAAGCGCGCACATGAACAATGTAGTCTGTGTACGGGAGCAAGTCTGTCACTGTCACCTCAAAGGACCCTTGGAAATCACCAAGATCTGTACTGTCATATTGACTCACAGGAGATGAAGGCATTGGGGATTGACACTCAGAAACCTGAGATGGTAGGAACAAATAATCAAGAATCAGCCATTGAGATCAATTTGAAAAGATTTTATATATAAAAGTAGAATCAACATTTAAAGATTTCTTTGGTTGATTCACAATCTAATTATTCTTAGTACATCAATTTTGTTAATGCCACTTATGTTTTATTTTTTTAAAACATTTCATTTCGGACTTCCCTTTTCTGCCATTCTCATCCACACACACTGAATCTTCTTTTATCTATACTTTGAAGAGTACATTGGCAAATTCTCTCACTCTCTTCTTAAATGTGTGCACGCGTGTGTGCATGTATATATATATATAT